>NC_133538.1:410951810-411255976 GCF_048544455.1 Silene latifolia
AAACTCAGAGCTAGCTACAAATCGTCCACTTAAACCAATTTAATGAAAGCAAACTAATACTTATGGCAAAAAAATGCAAACGAGTTATAAGATAGTTATAATAATGCTGAACCGACGACCTTACAAGATCGTAAAAGATGGACTCTCAGGGGTCACTCCTCTCTCATGAAACAAAGGGTAAGCAGATATATGTAAGAGAGAAAGAAATATAGTCGCTCACCTAGACTACGACCTATATAAATATGCATGCAATCTAGTATGATAGACAATTCTAGCTGCCGTACACATACATTCCAACCAAACAAGGTCCCGTCACAGCTTAAGGCTTACAAAGATTTGGAAAGTGAGGTAATGGGTAAGAAGGGGCAAAACAATTTTGGGAATGTGAGGGTATAAGCGAAGCTAGTATCCTAACACAACCAAATAAATCATATCCGCTTCAAGACCATAAAAAAAAAGCACAAATGCCTTTGATTGGCATACAAACTCACTAAACCGAAAAATAACAACTCCTCATAAGATAAAATAAGAGCATAGGAGTAACTCGATTCTCATTTTTTTTTTCATTTTTTTCTTTCTTTTTCTCGGTTTTTTTCTGTTTTTTGTTTTTTGTTTTTTGTTTTTTGTTTTTTGTTTTGTTTTTGTTTTTCCTTTTTTTTTTCTCATTCTTCTCATTCTTCACTTTTTTTTTTCAATTCTCCTTCTCCATAACTACCAACTCCTGACTTTCAATACAAACCAAATTGGGCACAAAAACAACATACCCGCAAAAACAAACTAAACTAGCTTGACAAGGCAAGCTAAATTTGGGATGTAGTTAAGGATCAAAAGGGCAAATTTGGTTAAATGTGGAGTTAATGGGTAGAATGGAAGAAAAGGGAATGTAAGCACCTCCCTACATGTGACACCAACCACTAACCCGAATGTATGCAGTCAATAAGCAATTGAATTTCATACTTATGCAAATTAATTACATGTTATGCAAGGAGTAACTACTCACAATCCTACATGAAACTGGTCATGAATGACACCAATTTATAAGCTCTAATCCTTATAAAAAATGAGTAGGTTGCCAAAATTTCAGATCAAGTCTATTCGTTCAGCTAAATTTTAACACAAACTCGTAGATTATGCAAATTGAGAAGATATTAGTTCAATGCAAGGCTTAAGCAAAATGACTAAATGTAGTGCAATTTCATCATTGAAATACACCGTTCCGACTCAACCTAAATGCAAAAGTAAACGTGATTTTTTTTTTGAATTTTCGAAATATTTTCTAATTTTTTTTGAATCTTTAAATTTCTTTAAATAAAAGACAATGCAAACAAAAATGCAATAAAAGTGAATGCAAAACAAATGCACATGCAGACTCAAAATGTGCATTACCCTCCCCAAACCAAAACGGACAATGCCCTCATTGTCCTCCAGCATACACCAGCAGAATAATAGGGGAAAGGGAAAATACAACACAAATGCAAAACAAATGAAATAAAACTAAAGGAGATGAAAAGAATGAAAGGCAAAAATACTCACAATGTACAACTAACCCAAACCAGTCAGCAAACTGGGGAAGTGAGTAGCCAGCAGTAACGACATGAGTAGCAGTAGTAGCGACGGGTGTCGACACAGCAGAGGTCGACACTGTAGTGGTAACAGCGAGAGCAGGAGCAGTAGTTGGCGTGGTTGCAGCAGGGACCACGACTAAAGAAGGTGTCGAAGGAATTAGGGAAGAACATAAAACAGCAAAGGAACATAAGGTGAAAGAAAAGAGAACTTCCTCGTGTGATATAAGCCTGAACAGCTCAATCGAGAGGTTTGAAACTGCTCGATCAAGAATATTTTTCCTCCATCTGCTCGATCGAGTGATTTTTATACTCGATCGAGAACCCCTAAAAATTGCTTGCTCGATCGAGTGTTTGAACAACTCGATCGAGTACTTTCACTTGGGCATTTGGTCGATCGAGCACTTAAAGTGGTCAATCAAGGCATTCTTCTTGGCACGCTTCCCAAAACCTGTAGTATATGCAAAAATATTTCTCGCAAAGGTACCAACCACAAAATTATGCAGTCTGTATTCGTCCAAAACTAAATTAAACTGATTAAACTATTCCTAATGTCTAAATGCAATAAGAATGTCTAACAAACCAAAATTACAAAAAAGGTTTTACAAGCCGAATAGGACTACGACTCATCCTCCAAAACACTTGAATAGCCCAAAAGAGGGCTTCTGACTGGAGGCGGTCCATTCAGCATCGCGGACCATCTCTTTAGGCCTCCATACATTTGAATTGGTCAAAGGAGAATAATTCATTTCCGCATATGCTTTTACTCTCTTCTTTGCTTTGTCGGGCCTGTCCTTCTCTCCTTCGTTCACGCCTTTGTCTTTGACACTGTCTTTAGCGATGAGCTCAAATTACAAAGTGCTCTCATCACCGGGATCTCCAATGTCCAATCCGCTAAGACCCGTAACAACAGAAATAATAGAATGGTCCTCCATACTGATCCCAATCTGGGGCGGAGGTGTCAATGTTGGAGTAAGTGTCCCCGACAATAATGCGATCACAATTGTCGATCATATTGATCACATATTTAAATCTCATATCAAGAATACGAAAGGGATGATACATAACATATATAGTCAACTGGTCCACACTTATCGGTAATGATTGCCTGGCTAGAGTTTGACATTACTGTCGTGTGACGGTGGTGATCAGTTGATCCCTTGAGGTCACACCTAAAGGACGATTCCCTTAATTGAAAAAGGTTAATCAATTATATGTCGATACAGATTAATTAATTCCTTAAAATTGAACAAATTATTATCATAAGAGAGAAAATGACATCTTATTATAATGTGATTAAATAAAATTTTATTTAGTAATTTAAGAAGTTATATTACTAAAATTAATCGGTGTCTGCGAAACACGCGAGATGAGAATGATAAGTTAGTTATAATTACAAGATGTTGTGAATTATACTAACTAGTATTTAAATGACCATTTTATGAGAAAGTAATTTTGAATTACTAGTCAATTTGTTAAATGTGATTTATTTAATTTGTAAATGATATTTAATTTGTTAAATATGCATTTTAAATTAAAACATGACATAAGACATGTCACATGTCACATGACATACAATTGTACAATTGACAAAAATAAAATGGACTCCATATTACACATCAAAACCGAAATTGATGGGCAAATTTTAGAAGTTTTGTCTTATTCATTTGTTTATGACACTTGATAGTGACATGACTATGGACAAAGGCTTACACAATTTGTCTTGTAAAGACAAAAAGGAAAAAGAAAAATGGTCCATAACCACTTAATCCCACCGGTTTTTGGAGAGAAAGATAGAGAGTTTTTCTCCATAATTCATTCTCTCATGTTTTATGAAAACTCAACAACCTTCTCTCTCTTGTTCTTCATAAAATCAAGTTTTATGAATCAAATTTGTACAAATCAAACACTAATAATACTAGTAGTAGTATATGAGTATTAGTAATCGATTTTAAGGTAAACCACATTAAAAATATCTAGTACATGTTAGTTTGTGGGATTTTGGGATATTCTTGGGTGCTACTTATTGGAGGGCTTCTATTTTGAAGTCATGGATGTTCATCCATTATTGGAAAGCTCAAGAACTAACAAGAAGGAGATCTTGTTGGTGCCCATAAAACCGAAATCATATAGTAAGAACAATGATTTCTTCTCTTATCTTATTTATGTTTGCATGCATAAGATCTAAAATTTATTTTATGACTAAATAAATTGTGTCATATATGAATATGTAAATTAATGAGATTAATAATTTCTAACAAGTGGTATCAGAGCCTTAGGTTGTTTGCATGCAAATCGGTTTATAGTTTTTCCGAGTTATATGATTAACATACAAAACTAATTAATTTGGTTTTATGAAGATAAACCTTAAAATAAATTTGCATGTTTAAAGTTTCTGGTCTTAAAATGTATTTAGGATATTTTGGTTTATTAATGGATTTTTATTGTTCATTTTATATATTATTGGCATTAAAATGTGATTTTTATAATAAAAATGTCATTTTTGGACGAAATTTAGCTAAACTTCGAATTTTCCAGTGGGTTTTGGATATGTTTTCATATATATTATCTACTGATGTCCTGTAAATTTTTATAATAATATGAGTTGTTATGCTCGAAATATGGATTTTTCAACATAAAAACGTATTTAAATGAGAAAATAGGTTAATATGAGTTATATTTCGAATCTGGTCATAGAAATTTAGTATGTTGTCTCATGAAAGTTTAAAAGATGTGTGTAAAAGTTTTGGCTATAATGAAGTCTTTATGCATGATTTATGAATTTTTGATGAAAAATCACATAAATAGTGACTTTAATTAGTAAAAATTGCTAAAACATACTTCATGACTAAGAAAAAATGTCACATGTTGAATTTTATCACATATTTCAGATCTAAAAGTGAAAAGTTAAGAAAATAATTTTTTCTCATATTTTTATGGTAATTATTGATAAATCCGATAAACTGCAACATTGTTTTTCTCGATAAATTTTAGAAATTTTAAACCTAAGTTTTTGAATATTATGAGTGTCATGGTATTTTTTCAGAATGGTCATGAGTTTAAATTTCAAATTTTGAATTTATTTGAAATTTTTATGATTTATTTGAAGTTTATGACATAATATTGTATTTTTGAGTCCATTTATGAACAATATTAAGAAATATAAGTTAATTATTTTCAATATGTTAGTGGAGACTAATTTTGAGTCCTAAGTTTGTTAGGGTAATTAACTTGTACATAAATATGAATTTATGTAATTATTGTGATTATAAAAGGTTAAATCACGCAAATCCGTAAAAACCGATTAATATACGATATTGGCTTCTTAAGGCGATTTAGCATAAATTGGGCATGTTCATACATATTATAATGCTTCATTTTATTTATGATTGTCATAATTTTAATTTTATGTAATTTTTGAATTATGTAATTTTACTTAGTATGGCCTTAGTTTTCATTGGTATTACCCGAAATGTATGGGAATATCAATTCGGTTGTAATTTATTTGTGATCTCGTATCACCGTTTTGTAATTTAATAGATTTATTTTACTTTAATTACAAATGTATAATAGGAAATTATGTATTTTATTATGTAATTTATTTATTCCGGAGTTCCTTCAAGACGGTGCCACTCGAGAAGGCGATCCATTAAAGAAAGTGTTGCCTTGAAATGTGTGCCAAGACCGAAGTTCACGGGACCAAAGGAGTTGTTTTCCGAATTTGTAATAGTTTATGAGATTTACTATTCTAGGAAGGCCATACTAGGATTTTATTTATGCTTTGCATTTTGTTTATATGTTGCATGCATCGCTAAATTGCCATAACTAAACATGCATTTTTATCGAGTTTATCGACCGTGTCAATAATAATTATCGTAGTTCACCGCTTTAGTTCACTTAAAACGGGATATATAATAAATTGACATGACCACTTGCTAAAACAAACAATTGAGACTTAGCCTTACCAAAAAGTAGAAACCATGAAAACCTATTTCGTGAGGGAGTGCACTCGGCCACACCGGGGTACAAACCTTGTTACGTAGGGGAAGTGGGTGATAAATGTCTATCCACCGAATTCATGTTGATGAGGGTTTCATCGGCCACACCGTGCCCAAGTTAATGTGGGTTTAGATCATGGACACATTTATTCGAAATTTGGATTGAGCTCAACGGAAGTATTCGTGACCGTAGTCGCATGTGTTCCGGGCTAAAGATAAATATTAATGTAATTTTATCGACAAAGAGTTCTAAAAGTAGAATCGATTAAAGAGTTAATCCACCGAGTTATATTGATAAGGGATTCATCGGCCACACCGTGCCCAAGTTAATATGAATTTGGATCTTGGAATCATTTCTCATATTTGGGTAGAGGTCACTATGTAAATGCTTTACTTGTTACTTACAAGTATTAATAAAACGATAAATGTTAAGTTTTCCACTATTCCGTTATGATATTGTTCTATTTCTTTACCGCAATTCATATACGATATCATTTCGATTTTTGATTCAAATCTCCATTAAAACATCGTAACTAAAGACAAATTTGAATATTCTTCTAAAAACCTCGTATTATCCATTGTAAGGATCTCTTGTGAAGAGTATAGATAAAAGTTATTCGTTATCAAAAGGGTTTTTGATTCTTGACTAACATATCTACTTACAATGAACTGTTTCTCATATGCTTAATTGAGTTAAGTACTTTGAAATGCTATATCATTTTGGTAACTAGATTTGTTGGAAATCAAAATTGTCCAAAATACCGCAACCACTTCAATGAAAGTTTTAAGACTAAACGAACGAATGAAGAGTAGTCTTCATGAAATTCAAATTTTGCTTCTCTAAGCAAAGACTCATTGAAATGAGTGGGAGCATTCTCTCAAACCGTTAAGAAAAGGATAAGGTTATAAGAAGTAAAATTAGAACGGAATTGATACAAGCACTACTACAAATCCAGGCAACTGCAACGCCCCTTTAACAACGAATATTCACGAAAATCACAATAGACGTTGTAGAATGTATGGCGCGAATTTTACTAAATCAATTACAACGGGTATGGTTATAAAAACCGTTGTTATTAGTTTTAACAACGGGTCACACATGCACAACCGTTGTTAATAATTTGGCGCAAAATTGGCGCAAAGTTAGTGAAAAGTAATCACAACGGTTACTTTTGTAACCCGTTGTTAAAACTTATTTAACAACGGGTGTTTTTTACAACCGTTGTTAAAAAATATTTCACAACGGTTGTTGTTTAATAACCGTTGTCAATACCTTCCATACTATAAACCACACAAACAAGTCTTCTCAGCCACAAAACACAACCCTTAATACACAAACACAAACAAAGCAGACAAACAAACACAAAACACATACACACTCTCTTTCTCTCTTTCTCTATTTCTCTCTTTCTCATCGTCGCTTTATCTTCTCGCCACACGTGATTTCATCATCTATTACGTTCTGTATTTATCAGGTAAATCTCGCCGTCCTTTTTAGTTTCATCGTCATTATTTTCTTTTTCTATTTATTTCTTTTGCATGTATGTGTTTTTATCGACCATTATGTTATTTGTTTAAGTATTGTTCGCATAATTAGTTACTAAAACAATGAAGAAGCAAGATGAAGAAGTAAGATAAACATAATTAATATATATATATATATTTATAAATACATAAATTAAAAAAAAAAATTACATATGTAAAAATGCAATTCTTATATTTTCATGGAGGATCTTATTGTGCTCTATCGTATCCGTCCTCTCCTCCTTGGCTATTTGGAGGTTCCGTTCAGCAGTTGCTATATCGTCATATAGCCGCAATCGCTGCTTTGCTCCGTCAAGCCATTTTCTTTGGCGTGCTTGATGCGGATCGAGCTTCCGCAAGGTAGCTCCTGAAACTTTCCTCAATATGGAGGAACCGGCGGATGAAGTTGTTGTTGTTCTCGATCATGGTAAGAGTCTTTAGGATGAAATCATTCATTTTGTTAGAGTTTTTTGAGTTTTATTTGAAAGATTAAGTAGAGTTTGTTTTAACAGTTAGAGTTTGGAGATGAATATATGAGATAATGGAAATGTTAGTTGAGATATGCAATGTATTTATACTAAGCAATGTGTGGGTTGAGTTAATTGCTTTTTAATTAATATATATGTTAGGAAGTTGTGCCATAATAATCATCATCATATCTCTCAATAATGCTGCTTCAAATCCTATTACTAACCCTTCTCATTCCATATTATCCGTTCATATGTACAGTGATGTCAGTAATAATGCATGCATCGGAATTCGAACAGGCCGTAATTATGCATGCATCTAGTAATATTTAATTTAATTTTTTTTTATTTTTTAAGAACAAACAACAACGGTTATTGCGAAACAACCCGTTGTCTTTAGTTATAACAACGGTTTTGTATATTATAACCCGTTGTTATAACTTTCCCCCCAAAATTGAGTCACACTTTCCACAACGGGTTTTTATACATAAAACCGTTGTTAATAGTTTTAACAACGGTTTCGTTAAGTAAACCAACCGTTGTTAAAACCTTCTACAACGGACGCTTTAACAACGTCCGCTTTTTTATATAACAACGGTTTTTGACCGTTGTTATAGCCTGTATCTGTAGTAGTGAAGGCAATGTTAAAAGTAACGTTATTGAGAATAACAATACTAAACCTATCAATCCCGACAGTTAAAGTTTCCATTGTCTTAAATGTTCGACACTAGAAAAAAAACTACCCCAAATTATTGAAGAATCAACAAGTTAGTTGTGGGACATCTAATGGGACCTTCTTCTTTAAATGTTTATTCAATTAACATAAGTTTTGCTAGTACCATTTCGTCAATATTAGAAACCGATGGTGGTTTTCATCATTGTATGCGATACATAGGATGATTAGAATATGACGACTAACATCAAATAATATCGAGAGATAGAGTAATTGTGTACTCAATCTAGTTTAGGGTGTATAGTTATTCTTAATTATGACTATTAAGTGCATAAACTCTAGATAAGAATATGAACTTGTTAAGATACAAAAGAGGTTTCACTTTTGTGACCCTATACACCATGATTTGATGTATGGCTAGCCTATTATCAAGGTGATTATATTTTAAACCAAACTAGAATGATACATCATGAAGATGATGCAAGACTCAAATTGCTAACCCAAGATTAAACCTTAGATTCTGGAATGATGAACGCAAAGAGTTATCGAGTACTCTTGAAACCATTAGATCTTATGGTATATGCGTATCATGTATTCAAAACAAGATGTCTCGTGCCCTTTTTTGGTTGAAAAGGAGATCGAGGTTGTAAATCATTGATCCAAAATAGGTTGATCATTTTATTTTACCAACGATTTAAGTTGACGCTAATGTGTTTACTTAATAAGGTAAATAGAGAAATCCTTGAAGAAATTCAATGAGTACAAAGAATCACGATTTAGTCGTGATGTGATTATCAAAGTGAAGACTTTGATATAAACCAAAGGAAATGTGATATAGTATCACAAATTAATCTCTCTTAGCACGCATTATGGGATAATTTGTGGTTGGATAAAGAAATCAAACGCTATTCAATATGGTTTGGACTTCAATCAAGTTACTTTGAGTTACTTGATCCTCTTTGGGGTTTTATCATTTTGTCTAAATTATTTTTCCAGTAAATCTAAAATGAATCATATGAGATATGAAATGGTAGGGTACCATGTTTGTAAGTTTTCAAAAGAAACAAATGCTCATTTTTCCTTACTATAATCACGAGTACAACGGGATTGTGGCTCGTGAAGCTGTCTTTCTAAAATACAAGTTTATTTCTAGAAGACAGAGTGGGAGAAATTATTCAAGAGCCACAAAGAATGCTATGTCGCAAGAAACTGGTCTTTCCTGGCTACATGAGACATTTTGTGTAAAATGTTGTTTCTTCAAAACCTAGGAGGTTAAATTCATCACTTGTTGAAGATGATGAATCCATGTTACTTTTAAGAAAGTTAAGAGCTTACAACTTACAAAGAAATTGTTTGATTCAAGTTACTTCTGAAAAGTAATGAATATATGACTTACATGAGAGTGTTTAAGTCACAACTCATTACAAGGCTTAGAGCCATGAAACCTAAATTAATTCCAAGTGAATTGTTAGTTATCAAAGCTTGATTGGTGGCAAAGGGTTTTGCACTAGTTGAAATGCTTCAGTCTATTTGGATCTTTTAGGGATTGTGTTTCATTATGATGATATACATATAGCGAGTGAATCTAAAACCCACTTCTTAAATTAGAAGGAATGTATTCAATACATGTCTTGAGTTTTGTAGATTCTTGCCATCCTAAGTTAATGTGAGTTGGAATCAATGATTTGATCATGGTATGAAAATTTTCCCGATATGTCGAGAAGTTGTGTTTATACATGAAGTTTAGTGGGAGTTACGGAAATTTTAGTAGTCTTATATGTGGATGACATATTGATCATTGCGAATGATTTAAGACTTTGGAGAAATATAGTACATCTTTAATATCCGGATTTATGGAGATAAATCCACATGATATTAGCTTCAAATAAGGAGTCTTATGTTGATAAGATTCATGACTAGTTCAATCGAATTGAACAAATTTGATTGATTCCATTTGCTTCATTTCTGCGAATCAATTAAATAGGAAATGATGTATAACACTTCATATACTTTGAGTATGATGAATTGTTTCAAATCGAATTTAAGTAATAGTTACCAAGTAAGCCATAAAGATTACCCTTAAGTGCTTGCAGAAGCATTAAGGATGTAATGCAAAGTGTTTTTTAAGCAATTTTGTGTAAGGGTGTTACACAAATGACAATTGACAATTGAGATTGCGCATTGTTTCTGACAAAACCATAATCAAAACACATTAGGATGGTTAAGATACCATTGTGGCTATGTTATCTAAGAAATAGATTTTATAGAATCGTTCTAGGCAATAAAAAACAATGAGAAATATTTACAACGGAAATTGAGTACTCTTGCAATCATAAGATGTGCAAGAAGGATGAGTCCCGCACACTGTGAAGACAATGGGAGCTATTCTAAGGCTAGAGGGCCTATGTCTTGATTGGATCTCGACACGTACTCAAAAAGTTTTGTTATGCAAATGTATACATTACAAAGGAAAACGAGTATGTAGTAAAGTTGAGTAAGGTACAAGAAGTTAAACCTACTAACCAAAGCCTTCTCATAGGCTTAACATGATGAGTCATGACATTTCAATTGAATTGAGATGAACAACTACATACAAGATCAAATTAGATTATAGAATATGGAATAATAATCAAGCATTGACTATTCATATGTGATAATCGCATTTGTCGTTCGAGTTTTATTTTAAAACTCTTTTATTATACTTTGTTACATCCAAACGGGTTGTATGACGATATTGAACCCCGTTAAAGTGAACCCGGATTAACATAGTATTCGCCCATAGTCACTTGTATGAGGTGACGTCTCGAAGTGACTAGAGTGTAATGCGATTGATGGCAAGTTCAGTGCCATACAGTCATGTGAGATGACTAGTCGATCATATAGGCAGACTGTTAGGAACACTTTGTCGGGCAGTGACCGCTTATAGAGTTCTGGCAAATTTATATAGCTTGGTCGTGGCGAGAGCTACTATAGTATTCTAATGAGTCGATTCTTTTGACTAAAGATTGTTCGCCTAAGATGGCACAGTTTCAGATTAGCTATGATTTATGTTACTACGACCTTCGTAATGGGGTCAAATGGGCATATTTTGGGTTATGATGGTTGTGGCTAGTAGAAGGGAATAGTGCGATAGGAACTGTCCACCCCCCTTGTCAGGGTTAAAACAATATCTCAGGGCCACTCGAGGAGTAATGAACTGGAAATGCGTGGCCACGCTCGGAAGGTTTCTATGGTAGAAAATTCCGGTCAATCAGTTATTCTCCAGATCGAGGAAACCACTCTCGATATGATCACTTGCAAGTACGACCCGAAAGACACCTTGCATTGAGTGGGAGATAGTAATAGGACAAGAGAATTGGTGAAGCACACTTGTCGAGGACAAGTGGGAGATTGTTGGAGTAAGTGTCCCCGACAATAATGCGATCACAATTGTCGATCATATTGATCACATATTTAAATCTCATATCAAGAATACGAAAGGGATGATACATAACATATATAGTCATCTGGTCCACACATATCGGTAATGATTGGCTGGCTAGAGTTTGACATTACTGTCGTGCGACGGTGGTGATCAGTTGATCTCTTGAGGTCACACCTAAAGGACGATTCCCTTAATTGAAAAAGGTTAATCAATTGTATGTCGATACAGATTAATTAATTCCTTAAAATTGAACAAATTTCTATCGTAAGAGAGAAAATGACATCTTATTATAATGTGATTAAATAAGATTTGATTTAGTAATTTAAAAAGTTATATTACTAAAATTAATCGGTGTTTGCGAAACACGCGAGATGAGAATGATAAGTTAGCTATAATTACAAGATGTTGTGAATTATACTAACTAGTATTTAAATGACCATTTTATGAGAAAGTAATTTTGAATTACTAGTCAATTTGTTAAATGTGATTTATTTAATTTGTAAATGATATTTAATTTGTTAAATATGCATTTTAAATTAAAACATGACATAAGACATGTCACATGTCACATGACATACAATTGTACAATTGACAAAAATAAAATGGACTCCATATTACACATCAAAACCGAAATTGGTGGGCAAATTTTAGAAGTTTTGTTTTATTCATTTGTCTTATTCATTTGTATATGACACTTGATAGTGACATGACGATGGACAAAGGCTTACACAATTTGTCTTGTAAAGACAAAAAGGAAAAAGAAAAATGGTCCATAACCACTTAATCCCACCGGTTTTTGGAGAGAAAGATAGAGAGTTTTTCTCCATAATTCATTCTCTCATGTTTTATGAAAACCCAACAACCTTCTCTCTCTTGTTCTTCATAAAATCAAGAATTTGTACAAATAAAACACTAATAATACTAGTAGTAGTATATGAGTATTAGTAATCGATTTTAAGGTAAACCACATTACAAATATCTAGTACATGTTAGTTTGTGGGATTTTGGGATAGTCTTGGGTGCTACTTATTGGAGGGCTTCTATTTTGAAGTCATGGATGTTCATCCATTATTGGAAAGCTCAAGAACTAACAAGAAGGAGATCTTGTTGGTGCCCATAAAACCGAAATTATATAGTAAGAACAATGATTTCTTCTCTTATCTTATTTATGTTTGCATGCATAAGATCTAAAATTTATTTTATGACTAAATAAATTGTTTCATATATGAATATGTAAATTAATGAGATTAATAATTTCTAACAGTCAATACGGCATCATATGACTAAATATCAGCATTTGGAGATTCCGTATTAGGGTCTTTAGATGGAATAACATTGCAGGGCTTGACTTGCATGGGCGCCCTGCGAACACTAGACTGGTGGAAGGTCAGTTCCTCGTCACCTGCCTGAAAAGTCAACGTATTCTCCCCGACATCTATTACTGCACGAGCGGTAAGTAGAAATGGTCGTCCTAAAATAATAGGAGTATATGAGTCTTCAGGGATATATAAGACTATGAAGTCAACGGGAATAAAGAACTTCCTGATCTTGACAGGTGTGTCCTCTAAGACACCTAAATGTCGTGATAAAGTAAGCTCGGCCATCTGTACTGTTGAACCATATAGCTTATATGTTTATGTTTTGATGATGTCAAGGTGTCTTATAATTTATATACTTGTTGCGTGTAATCGTTTGTCTAAGTGTTTTAGAATCAATTTATTACAAGCAATTAACAAAGAAGATTGTGATGATAGCATGAATGCTCAAGCCTCTATTCAAGATCAAACGATATAAAGATTCATTCAAGATTTATGTGAAGACGAAGTCCGTCTAAAGATTAATCAAGCTTGGATAATGACGTAGCCTATACTCGAAGATCTCCTTGAAGATTAGAGTAGTATAGGTGATTATCTCGTAACGGTAATCAAGAATGAGTTTCTTGAATTGGTAAAGTTATAGCTTTGCAGCTATAACATTACTAGTAAAAGAGCTCAATGTTATCGCTCTTCTACTATAACATTGAGATGCTGAGTTTTTATACACGACTTATATTGTTTCGAAAATTGTTTAAAGTTTATTTTAAATGTTTTAATAAAAGTATTTATATAATAAAGCTCGGTTTAGTGCGGAGTTTGGTTTTATGTTGGACGTTGACTAGTAGTTATCTTGGACCAACTTATGAGTTGGACCATACTACTAATTAGGGTTTCAATATAGCCTCTCTTAAAACCTAAATTCTAACCCATATGTTAAGACTAGGGTTTGCACGAGTCACGAGGCATATGAGCCGTGACATCTCGTGTTACCTAGGGTATGTTTGGTAAAGATTTTATTCTATAATAAAATCTTTACATATCTTATATATCTTACTTAATATATTTTTATATGATAAAAGATATTCTTGTTTTAGGAAATCTTATCATAATCTTGGAATTTATAGTAAAGATAATATTTGAATAGATTATATTCTATCTCTTGAAATATTCTTTATTATCTTTTAAGACTTTTAGGAAAGAGATAATAAGAGATATGATTGGTTTACATATCTTATTATTTCGGCTATTAGGGTTTGTGCAAAACCGTGTGGCCTACTCTTTCTTTCCTATAAATACTTTGCTATTTACAACATCTAAAGTAGAGACCTTAAGCATAAAAATTGATTTTAATTTTACAAAGAAAACCGTGTGTTTTCAAGCAGAAAAACCAATTTGTTATTTTGAAAGGTCGTGTGTTTTAAAGCTCGCATACTTGTTCTTATTTTATCGTTATAAGATAATAGTGCTTAGTTAATTTCTTACTTGTTCATTAACGTGAACCTTTGTTAGAATCATTAATGCTTTCTTATTAGCGTACGTTAGTCACTCGAGTATTTAACGGTACTCATTGAGTTACAGCTAGAGTTAGTTGTACGAGTTAGGTTAGTAAATTTGTAATCCGTATAAAGGTACTAAATTTATTAATCGAGAATAGTGGACGTAGGTTTCGACTTGTGAAACTGAAACACTTCAAAAACCATGTGTCTCTTCGTTCTTTCGTTTATTTCGTTTATTTTGTTTAATTTCATTAGTTGATTAGTTAAAGTTTAATCAATAAACTTTAAATAATCAATTACATACGCATAATCGAAAAAGCTTTCAAAAGTTTTAAATCCTTAATTCACCCCCCCTCTTGAGTATTTTGGATCAATAGATTCTTCAATTGGTATCAAAGCCTCGTGCTCTTGATTGCCTAACCGCAAAGAGGCTGATCTATATTGTTTTTCATTTATCTTATCGTTCGATATTCCGCTGCTTATCACGTGATAAATGGATTCCAAATATCTCAAGTGTCCCATCTTTGATGGGAAGAATTATGGATTGTGGAAAAACATGATGACTCACTATGTAAAAGGTCACGATTGAGAGTGCTGGAGGATTATCCAAAACAGACCGCACAAAATTCTTGTGGCATCCGAGGAAGGCACTACCTATGAAAAGAAAGAAGAGGACTATGTCGAGGCCGACTACAAGAAGGCCGAAAATAACTCCAAAGCAATAACTCTCCTGCAAAACGGAATGACTTCTACAGAGTTTGATCGGTTTTCTTCATGTTCCACGGCCAAGGAGATATGGGATGGGCTTGAACAAGCTTATGAAGGTACTTCCATTGTTAGGAAGCACCGAATAGATTTGCTTATGCAAAAATATGAGCTATTCATTATAAAGCCTAATGAGTCCTTAGATAGTATGTCCGCAAGGTTTTCAAGCATCATAAACGAACTGAAAAACCTAGGTAGGAAATTCAGTACTGAGGATATTGCTAGGAAGGTTCTTAGGAGCCTGACAAAGAAGTGGCGTGCTAAAGTCATAGCAATGGAGGAATCACAAGATCTTGAAAACCTATCCTATCAAGAACTCATCGGTGCTCTTATGGCCCATGAAATTACTCTTAACAAGGATGACGCTGAACCTAGCCGTAATAAGAGTATGCCCTTAAAGAGAGAAGAAGATGACTCTGAACTAGAGGATGAAACTGTTCTGTTTGCACGACGTTTCAAAAATAAAATATTTCGAAACAAACAAACAAAATCATCCTACAACAACAACAACAAGTAATCCAACAAAAAGGTCACAGAATCAAAGTCATCTTTCGCAAATAGAGGTTGCTTCAAGTGTGGAGAATCTGGTCATATGATCAAAGATTGTCCAACATGGGAGAAGATAAAGGACAAGACAAAACGTGAGAAGACAAAGAGAGAATTCAAACAAGTTATGATGGCGTCGTGTTGGGGAGACCTTGACTTAGAAGATGACGAGGAATCTGAAGACGACGAAGTGGCCAACCTTTGTCTCAGCAGTGTAAGTCTTGACCTAATCTCCGACAGCGACGATGAAAGCACAAATTCTCACTCAAACTATTACTTTCTTGGAGAATCAGACGAAGATGACCATGAAGAGGTAAGTTATCTTGAGCTTAAAAAACGTGTTTAGAAATTTTCTAAAAGTTCCTTAATTGAATTCTTTGAACAATCTCTTGATAAGTGTCACGAACAGGACTTGGAATTAAAAGATCTGAAGGAACAGATTCTCGAAATCGCAGAAGAGAATCATACTCTCAAGGGCAAAGCTAAGAAGTTGAAATCTAAGGTTATAGCTGAGAAAGCAACAGCGTTAGATTTGACTATGGCTGAAAAGAAGGAATTAGAGTCCAAAGTTATAGCTAATGAAGCTATAACTTCAGACCTAAAGCTTAACATCAAGCACCTTCAAGCCAAAGTTATAGCTAATGAAGCTATAACTTTAGAACTTAGAAAAGCCAAAGAACTTTTGGAAACTAAGGTCACATCTGATGAAGCAGTGATCTTAGACCAAAAGAAAGAGATAGATTCTCTTTTAAAGCAATTGAAGGAATCTAAGACCGATATGATCAATGTTAAGAAACAACACACCGATGTTGTGTTCATTCTTAACAAACGATTCCAAGACTTTCGTGATAACTTTAAAAACGATAATGATGTAGATCACACAAAATGTCAAGAGGAAATTAAAACCCTAAAAGACCTACTTCTACACGCTCGAAAGGTCCATGATAAGTGGGAAGGTAGCACAAAAGTCCTAAACTTCCTAACCGAACAATCTGACAATAATATGAAGATGGGGTTAGGACATGAGTGCTACAAATAGTAGAGATCACTCTAAATGCAAATCAACACCTTTGGATTTTGATTTTAGGAAAAGGAAGTATGCTGATCTTCCTGAATACTTGATTTGCAATTACTGTGGTCATACGGGGTCACATCCAAATCAATTGTGTCAAAAAGGCTCACGATATACGAAAAAATGCCGACCATGCTAAAACTGTTGACACGGTTGATGAGAATGATGAAACCCCCATTAAAGAACCTAACGAAGAAAGGAACAATAAATTTCGTTGGTTTTATGACATGGCCTTCGACTACAGCAAGAAACCTAGAACCTCACAAAACCCTTGTCGATCTCAACCTAGTAAACCTATTCACAAGGGAAATAGTCAAGAGAGACCAAGAGAAAACCCTAACCCAAGAACTCCTCCCAAGCAAAATAAACCAAGGGTTAGAAAAACGGTTATTAGAAAAGTGTGGATACGAAAGGATTTAGTATATAGAATAACTAATCATAAGAGACCCAACTTAGCTTGGGTACCTAAAAATTGTATCTAATCTTTTCTGCAGGAAGTAGTGAAAGAAAACAACCAATGGTATCTTGACAGTGGATGTTCAAGACACATGACCGGAGATAAGAATTTATTTCTTTCACTCAAGCCGTTCAATGGAGGAAAAGTGACGTTCAGGGACAACAAAAAGGGAAAAGTCATTGACGTTGGCAAAATCGGAATTTCTAAGTCTCACGTAATCAGTGATGTTTATCTCGTGGATGGTCTAAAACATAACTTGCTAAGCATATCTCAACTATGCGACAAAGGTAACAAAGTAGTTTTTCATAGTGATAGTTGTCGCATTATTATTGAAGGAACTAGCAATGTTATTCTCGAAGGCCACGGGAAAAGAAATGGTTATATGGTAGATTTAAATGTTGTGCCTACTAACTCTTTTTCATGCATGAAAGTCACTCTTGATGATCCTTATCTATGGCATAAACGATTTGGTCACATTAGCTCACTAACCTTGAACAAACTTAAGAAGTGGGACTTGGTTGAAGGGTTACCCAAGATCAAGTTCGATCAAGAAAGGATGTGTGACACGTGTGCAAGGTGCAAACAAGTGAGATCATCGTTCAAACCAAAAAGAATAGTAAGCACAAATCAAGCCTTGGAATTAGTACACATGGATTTATGTGGACCAATGAAGGTAAGGAGTAGAGGAGGATCCAGGTACGTCTTTGTTCTTGTAGACGATTACTCAAGGTATGTATGACCTATCTTTCTTCATTCAAAAGACAAAACTTTTGATGAATTCGATTGTCTTATAAAACGTGTTCAAAATAAGTATAAGACTAATCTTGTATCTATTCGTACGGATCATGGCACCGAGTTTGACAATCAAGCTTTCATAGAATATTGTAGAGATAATGGTGTAGGGCATAATTTTTCTGCACCAAGAACTCCTCAACAAAACGGTGTTGTTGAACGTATGAATAGAACTTTAGAAGATATGGCACGTACAATGCTTTTGGGTAGTGGTTTACCTCGTAACTTTTGGGCTGAAGCCATAAGTACTTCTTGCTACATCCATAATCGTGCTATGATCCGACCTATTCTTAAAAAAACCCATATGAACTCCTTAGTCGAAAACCTAATATCTCCCATTTTCGTTGCTTTGGGAGTAAATGTTTTGTTCACAATAACGGTAAAAACCGGTTAAGTAAATTCGACCCTAGGAGTGATGGAGCGATTTTCATAGGATACTCAGATCATAGCAAGGCTTACAAAGTCTTCAATAAAAGAACTCTTTGTATTGAAGAAAATGTCCATGTCATCTTTGATGAGGATAACGTGTTTGATAAGCCTGTACAAGATGAGGAAGAAGACTTGGATGAACCCGACTTCCGTCTTTCAAGAGACGATCCTCCGGAACTAGAATTGGAGGACAATGAGATTGAGAGAACGAATGATAAACTTGATCGTTCCTCAAAAGATAAATAGGAGAAAAACAAAGTTATAGTTGATGATACTATAACATTGACTCAAAACAAGAACTCTCAAACCAATGTTAAAGATGATGTTACTATAACATTGAATCCAAATCAAGGTGTAGAGTCCGAGGTTATAACCGGCTTTAATACAACACCCGGATTGGATTCAGGGGGAACTTCCTCCAATTCCGATCCAGATGAAGTTGGGACAAGCTCAAATAACGATGAAGAACGAAGTACCTCAACAAAATGGAAATACAAGAGCTCAGACCCCATGGACAACATTCTAGGGAATATTAAGAAGGGTCTTCAGACAAGATGTTCCATGAACAACTTCTGCTCTTTCTACTCTTTCCTATCCATGATCGAACCAAAGAATATCAATGAAGCTCTTGCTGAATCAGATTTGATTATAGCTATGCAAGAAGAGCTACAACAGTTCGAAAGAAACAAGGTTTGACATTTAGTTCCTAGACCAATAGATCGTTCAATCATTGGAACAAGGTGGGTCTTTAGGAAAAAACTAGATGATGCCGGAGTCATTGTCAGAAACAAAGCAAGATTGGTGGTCCAGGGTTATAATCAACAAGAAGGAATAGATTATGACGAGACCTTTGCACCTGTCGCTCGTCTTGAAGCAATTAGACTTCTAATAGCCTTCGCTGCACACAAAGGGATGAAGCTATTCCAGATGGACGTAAAGACAACATTCTTAAATGGATATTTACAAGAAGAAGTCTTCGTTGAACAACCTCCCGATTTTAAGAATATCAAATTTGAGGATCACGTTTTCAAATTAGATAAAGCCCTATACGGATTGAAGCAAGCACCTAGGGCATGATACGATAGATTATCTAAGTTTCTACTTGACAGTGGATTTAGTAGAGGATCCGTCGACAAAACCTTATTTCTAAAAACTGAGGATTCTGACCTTTTGGTTGTTCAAATTTACGTCGATGACATTATCTTTGGATCTAACAACCGAAGCCTATGTAAATATGTTTCTGAGTTGATGACTTCCGAGTTCGAGATGAGTATGATGGGAGAATTAAAATTCTTCTAGGTATGCAAATACAACAAACTGAAGAAGGCATTAAAATCCATCAACAGAAATATATTAAAGAATTAATTCGGATATTCGGGATGGAAAACTTGTTGGAGCTTGTGTCCACCACAATTAGTGTGATGACATTTATAAAACTCTTATAGGTTCACAAGGGTATACTTTGTATTTTATCAGTTGATTAACGATTACTTAATAACGGTTGGCTTGCTAGAAAGTTTGACGTTATTATCATACTGATGGCGGTGATCAACAGGTCCCTAAAAGTCACACCTAAAGGATGTGTTTGAGAGATGTGATTATGGAAATGTAATCACATTGATGCCTTATATGACTAAAAGGTTAGTCCATGTATTTGACTAAACAGTTAGTCAATGTGATGATGAGACGATTATTTAATTCAATTAAATAATATTAGCTGAGACGAATTAACTATCAATTCGTAAATTGAATATAATATGTTATATTTAATTAATGTATATAATGTTAGCTTGAACGAATTAAGATGTTAATTCGTAATTAAACGTAATCGGTTATATTAAATTAGCTAATTATAAATATGCGATATTTATAGTTAAAGTATATATTATACAATATTGTCATAATAAATTATTATAGACCGACATTAATAAATCGAGTGCAAGCTGTTGTGTGTAGGCTTATTATTACGGAATAAAATAAATGACAATTTATAAATAATACACTTTATATACATTTTGTATACTACCAAAATAAGGAGATTTAATTTCCTTATTCTTGGTAGTTGGTAAAACTAAAATAAGAGAACAAAAGGAAGAAAATATCTTCCCATTAATCTCTCCTTTCACACGGTTTTAAGAGAGGATTTTGGGGATCATTTTCTCATTCCTCTTTGACCTAATATTCTCTCATCAAACAAAACACAAAAAAACCCAAAATTAATTAGTGAATTTGGGGATCTCATTCTAGCAATTTGAGGGGCATTTCTCGGAGCATCTTGGGTGCAACAATTAGGAGAATATCATTTTTATATTATGTAATTTATTTTGAGATTTTTCTCTCTCTTTAACAAACTTTCTCTCTCTTTAACAAACTTTCTCTTTTTTTTTTACGGAAAATAAAACAAAAAAAACCATTTTTTTCATGTTTTCTTCGCTCCTCTGTTCTTCCACGGCTAATCCATGGCGCGAACACGAGGTAGCATAGCGCGGAATCGACCTACTACTAGTACTCCTAAAGCTCCGATTGCTTCTGATAGTTCACTTGTTGTCAATAATGATGCTTCTATGGCGGAATTTCAAGCTCCCATGGAATTGGGGACAGTTAATGATTTGATTTCCTCTGCGATTAAAGCGGCTGGTATAAATCGTTCTTCTCCTATTTCATCTAAGCTTTCTTCTGGTAGTACTATTCCTATGTCTACTACTGTGATTGAGCCAAACCCTAGTTCATCCTCGGATGTTCTTACGACTGTTGTTTCATCTACGGTAGTTGCAAATTCGGAGAATTCAAGTCCTCTAGTGGATAATTCTGTGGTTCCGTCAGTTTCTTTGAAGTCTGGTTCAGTAGTTTCTGATGTTGGGGGTAAAACTCCTGCAAAAACTTGGTCTCATGTGGTTAAAGCACCGCAGAATTTGGGTATGAGCTTACATTTCTGTCAAAATAGTGCTGTTGCTTCAGAAATTGATATTGATGAAACTGATTTTGTGGAAGAGCTTAAGATTTGGGAATTCACTTTAATGGGTCATATAATTGGGGCAAAGCCAACTCTAAAAACTGTCCAGGAATTTGTAACGAAACATTGGGAAAAAATTGCAATTCCTGTAGTTCAATACTACAAAAAAGGGTGGTTCTCTTTCAGATTCTCTTGTTTGGAGGATATGAACAAAGTCCTTAGGCTAGGTCCCTGGATGATAGGTGGAAATTCTCTGATTCTTAAACAACGGACTCATACTTTTTCTGGTAATATGGAAAGGGTTGCTAAAGTACCTGTCTGGATCCTTTTTCCGGGTCTGGATCCTTACTTGTGGTCTGAAACTGTTCTCAGTAAGATTGCTAGTAAGATAGGTAAGCCTCTTTTTGCGGACCCTGTAACCACTAATAAGGAAAAGTTTTCATTTGCTCATGTCCTGGTGGAAATTGATGTTTCCAGTGAGTTTGTAGAAACTGTTGTCATCAATACTCCTTTTTTGGGTCAAATATCCCAGAAAGTGGTGTATGAGTGGGTTCCTTTTTACTGTTCTGGTTGTGGCAAACTGGGGCATACAATTGCTACTTGTAAGTGGCATAAACCTACTAAGACTGTTTCTGAGAGCACAATTCTTGTGCTGGCAAATGCTCAGTCTGAGTCTGCTCCCATTCAGATGAACACTGTGGTAGAGGAGCAGCTGAATGAGGTTACACAGCCTTATGATGCTGACCCTTTCCTAGATGGTACTTTTACTGAAGTTCCTGGAGAGGATTTGCAGGAAACTGCAGTTATTTCTTCTTTCCTGAATGGTTCAGTTCCTCTTGCCAATAAGTATCAGGCTTTGGAACCAGGAGAGATATTAGAGCCTGTTGCAATTATTTCTGAGACTGCTCTGGAACTAGGTGGTACTTCAGAAGGGGTCAAAATTGGTATGGTATCTACCCTGGAGAATGTCGACTCAGGATGCTCTTTGCTAGGTCAGAGATCTCCAGTGGTAATGCCTTCCTCTGCTGATCCTTCTTCTGAGTTGCACTCAAAATGTTGTACTGTTGTGTTGGAAGGTGAGATTGTTGTTCCTCCTGATAAACCTCAATGAAGATTGCTTCCTGGAATATTAGAGGGTTTAATTGTCCTTTAAAGTATAGTGAAGTTAAAGATTATTTAGGGGTTAATAAGATTGATATTATGGCTCTTTTGGAAACCAGGGTTAAGGAGCATAAAGCTTCTAAAATCATTAGAAAGAAGTTTAGTAATTGGAATGTGGTCTGCAATTACTCTCATCATTATAATGGGAGAATTTGGGTTTTCTTTAACCCTAGTACTGTTACTATGCTTAGCAAAACAGTTGCTGATCAGCTTATTCACTTTAAGGTGCACCATCATGAGTCTTGCTCAACTTTTCATTTAAGCATTGTTTATGGGTGTAATGATCCTCTGGATAGGAATAGGCTATGGTCTAGTCTTGTTGCAGCTTCCACTGCAGAACCATGGTTGGTGCTTTGTGACTTTAATGTGGTGAGAACTACTTCTGAGAAATTAAGTAACACTCCTCCTGTGCTTCAGGATATGCTAGATTTCAATGATTGTCTTTCTTCCTGTCATCTTGATGACCTTACTTGCACTAGGGTTGATATGACTTGGACTAACAAGCAAGATTCTATGACTAGGGTTTGGTCTAAACTGGATAGGGTGCTGGCTAATCCTGGCTTCATTTCTTCTTTTCCCAATGCTTTTGGACACTTTCAGGAGCCTGGTATATCTGATCACTCTCCTGTCTTAGTCCAAGTTTCTCATGATAAAAAGGTTGCTAAGAGATTTAGTTTTCTTAATAGTTGGGTTGGCCATCCTGACTATTTACAAACTATAAAGGCAGCTTGGAGTACTCCTTTGCAGGGTAGTCCTATGTACTGCTTCTTTCAGAAATTAAAAAGTGTCAAGCATGCTCTTACCCACTTTCATAAGCAGCATTTCAGTAATATTTCTCAACGAGTCCAGTCTGCTAAAGATGCTTTGGTGGAGTGTCATCTAAAACTTGCTTCCATTCCTTTCTCTGATAGTCTTATTTAGGAGGAAAGGCTCTTAATTGCTGATTATACCAAGCTTAAAGATCATGAGTTTTCTATTCTTTCTCAAAGAGCTAAAATAAAGGATATCCAGGACTCTGATTGTAGTTCTAAATATTTTTTTGCAAAAATTTCTTAGAGAACTCAGCAGCAGGTTATTGGTGGCATTCATGATCACAATGGCAAGCTTCATATGGGATTTTCTTCAGTTAGTACTGCTTTTAATCAGTATTATCAGGATCTGTTGGGGCATAGCTCTCCTACCACCCCTTTAGATACTGCTTTTATCTCTTCTGGAGCCGTGGTTAATTCTTCTGATAGCCACTTCCCGATTAGGGAGATCTCTCCTAGTGAAATCAGAGATGCCCTCTTTAGTATGGATTCTAATAGTAGTCCTGGAATTGATGGTTTTTCAATAGGGTTCTTTAAGTCTGCCTGACAAATCATTGCCAAGGATTTTTGCAAGGCTGTGAATCAGTTTTTTTCTTCTGGCAGAATGTCCAAGCAGACTAACTCAACTGTTATTTCTCTGATTCCTAAGAAAGCCATAGCTAATGATGTTACTGATTATAGACCTATATCTTGCTGTACTGTCTTCTATAAGACAGTTAGTAAGATCCTAGCAAATAGGCTTCAAAGTATTCTTCCTTCCATTGTTGGTGCTGAACAAGCTGCCTTTGTTAAAGGCCGTAGCATTTTTTAGAACAGAATGTTATCTCAAACATTGGTAAAAGGATATAATAGGGCTAATATTTCACCTCGTGGCATGATCAAGGTGGACATAAGGAAGGCATTTGATTCCCTCCAATGGTCTTTTATTGCTAATATGCTTTCAGGTTTGGGTTTCCCTCAGCAATTCATTGGCTGGGTGCTTGGCTGCATTCAAACTCCTTGGTATTCATTAAAAATCAATGGAGAGCTTTCTGGTTTTTTTCAAGGGAAAAGTGGAATTAGGCAGGGTGATCCCCTTTCCCCTTACTTGTTTGTGCTTAGCATGGAAGTCTTATCAAGATATCTCAGGACTCTTTGTGATAAGTCTCTTGTTTCTTATCACCCTAAGTGCTCTAGGCTTAAACTTAATCATTTGATCTTTGATGATGACTTGATGATCTTTGTCAGGGGAGATGTTCCCTCTGTTGCAGCAGTTAAGAGTACTCTTAGTCTTTTTGCTGAGCTATCTGGGCTTCATGCTAACATTGAGAAAACTAACATGTATTTTGGAGGGGTGCATCCTGCATTAAAGAGGCTATGCTTAAAAAGAATCGGTTTCTCTGATGGTCAGTTTCCCTTCAGATATTTAGGAGTCCCATTGTCCACTTCTAGAGTCTCAGTGGCAATGTTTGACTCCCTTATTCTCAAGATCAGGCATTCTATCCAGCATTGGTCCTCTAACTTTCTTACCTATGCTGGTAGGGTACAACTGATCAACTCTATAATCTTTGGCATGGAAACTTTTTGGTGCTCTTGTAATCCTTTACCCCATGAGGTTCTGCATAAGATCAACAAGCTCTGTAAGGATTTTTTTTGGGGAATACCGTATGAAGGTAGAAGAATGGTGTTTAAAAAATGGAAGGATATCTGTTTGCCCTGGGATGCATGAGACTTTAATATCAAGGATCTCTCCACTTGGAATGATGCTCTGCAGTGTAGATGGCTTTATCTTCTGGCTCATACTACTGTTGGAAGTTGGGTTTCCTGGCATCAGGCTTATATTTTGCAGCATCAGTCTATCTGGATTGTGCAATCCCAGGATAGTTTTTCCTCTAGTCTTAAGGGAATCTTGATTGTAAGGGACAGGCTGGTTGCTCTAGCAGGTAGCATTACTAATGCATCCTTTCTGATTAACAGTTGGTGCTCTCATGGTAAATTCAGAGTTACTGCAGCTTACAGCTATCTGAGAGGTGCTGTCTTAGCTGGTCCTTGGGCTACAGCTCTGACTCATCCTCGTATTGTTCTTAGTCATAGGATTATTTGCTCTTTGGCAGCTCAGCACAAATTGGCTAATGTGGATAATATGCAGCTTAGAGGGTTTTATATGGTTAATCGATGCTCTCTCTGTGAAATTGCTCTTGAGGATCATGCTCATTTGTTTTTAAATTGCTCCTTTTCTAAGGATGTTTGGCAACAACTTCTGCAGTGGATGGGTATGAATCGTGCTGGTTCATGTTTACTTGCTGAACTTGAACAGGCTGGAGTTGGAAGTAAACAGAATTGGAGGATGGCCTGGTTTTGTACTTCTTTGGCAGCTGCTGTTTATCAGATCTGGAATGAACGTAATTCTCGTCTATTTAGAGGAAGAAAGGCTGCAGCTACTGAAATTGTTAGCAGGGTTAAGTTTCTAGTCTCTACACGTCTCCTAATGTGGACTCATCATAAGCAATACTCGCTTATTGTTGCTAGTTTATGAATTTTTGTATAGTGGATAGTCTTTGCAAAAATTCTCTTGTAATTTCTTTCATTAATTGAATGAAATGATAAACTTTTTGCAAATAAAAAAAAGGGAAGTATACCGATATTTCCTACAAGTGGTATCAGAGAATAGGCCACAAAATTATTTTGTATGATTTTCATAAATGATTTTAAACAAAATTTTTTTTTTGAAGAATCGAAAAAAAATTTCGGCCGTGAGGTTTTCTGCCGAGTTTTTTTTTTTTGATGTTTGTATTTCCATTTTGATTCATTCATATTGTTGTTTTAGTAAGTTAAGATGATAATATGATAATTTGTAGATGTATTGATTTAATGAAAATTAAATTGACATGTAAATGGAAATTGTTTTTGTTTGTTGATGATTTGTTTTTGCTATATATTTTTGGCATACAAGTTAATTTAACAAATGTTCAAATCAATTGTGCTAATCGGTTTAATCATGATTTAGATATTCATTTTAATAGGTTAAATTGAATCATCTAGTTTGAATATATGTTTAAATTAAAAAGATGATTATGCCAAATCTTGTTATAATAGCAACTTTAAACAATTGTTCATAACAAATGAGTTGTTTTAAAAAAAATTTTGGTTTTAGGGCATTATGCCGAGAAAAAAAATGGTTTTTTTTAGGGCAAAATGACGAGCCAAGGAAAAAAAGGGGCTGTTTCGTTTTAATTCAGCCGAAGAAGAAAAAAAAAAAACAGTTTTTTTGATATTACGCCTAAATGCCGAGACAAATAAGAAAAAAATTTCTATTTTTTTTTTGCTTTGTGGATTTGCCGAGAGAAATAAAAAAAAAATCTGTTTTTAAAAAAGAAAAAAAAAGGGTTTCGTTTTTATTTTTTTTGTTAGTTTTTGGCCAATAATAATTATACATTAAATTTATAATGTATGATGTTTGTTGTGAAAAGGTTCACGAATTTAAAGATACCTAATTATTTTAAAGAGGTTTAAAATAATGTTGGATTAATTCATATTACAAGATTAATATGTATTAAGATTAAAATTATTGTGAGTAATTGAGGAATTGTCACATAATTTGATCATTTAAATAGGTGGTTTGGATAAATTACTCTACATAAGTAAAGAATTATGTCTTGAATGTTTAATTTATAGTTGATGCATTTTTATATAGTTGAATGAATCGTTGAATGGTTTAATTTACGTATTTTTGCAATCGGTTGTAATTTGTAATACCTAGTGTGGCCTTAGTTAAATTATGTTTTCGTAATGATGGAAACATAATTTTTATGTAATTTTGAGATCTCGAATCTTCTTTAATTTTCTTTAAGTATTATGGTCTTGAAATTAGAATGTAAATAGGTTTATTATGTATTTTTTTAAATTGTAATTTTGAGAAGACTAAAGATGGAGATTGGATTGCTCACTCCCGCTACATGGACCAAGATGGAACATCAAGACAAGCTTCTCGGGTCCAAGAATGGATTCCAAAGTTGTATTTATGTTCATTTTGGTAGATAGGCCACACTAGGACTTTATTTTTGTTTTACGTTTTACCATTCTTATTGCTTTTCACTCACATGATAGTTAGTGCATCATATTCCGCCTAAACCAAACCACCTACTAAAATGCATGAAAATTGACTCATATAGATTGAATGTTAGTTTTCATTGACATACAGATGTCACACAATTTTAGGCCATCATCTTAGTTTATTCATTCTCGCATGCTAGATATTAGTTCACTTAAAATGAATTAAAATAAAGTTGATGGGATCTTCCTCTAAAACTGAAATTGAGACTAGTCTTTATAAGGGCAAACAGCTATGAATCCGTTCTTCGTCGGTAGGCATATATGACCTTACTCTCCATATGACGCCTTCTACGTTAGGTAAGTAGTTTGTGTTGACTTAGTTTACCTCAACATTATAATCCGAAGAGTTTCTCGTGATTATGATGGACTATAGATAGAATTTACATAAATTTATCGACCAAGAATTCTAAAAGTAGAATTAGCCAAAAGGTTGGCTTATCAATTTACAGATAATCGAGTCTTGGGATCATTTATATAATTCTTGAGGGAGGTCAATTGTATAAATGCTTGAGTCTTCGCGTTATAACAGTATTGCATTAGACTTAAATCATAACGATGAGAATGCTTATCATATTTTTCTTCTTTTCACAGTGTAGAATACGTTTTATTTTGATAATACTGTTACAACAAATGGCTGGAAATAACGAAATCCCAATGCCGAGTGCCACACTTGGACGCGAGTCCTAGCTAAAAGCTTTCATGGATCACATGAATCAGTTCACTCGACTGAAAAATGACGGGTACAACTTTGTGGACTGGGAGGCATCATTGCGGAATGCTGCCATTGCTAACGGTAAGCTCAAGTACTTAACTGAGCCAATACCGGTAAACCCAGGCCCCAATGCAGGAGTTAACGAGTCACTTGCTTATAGTGACTTCGTCATGGAAGCGGGTGCGATAAAGAATGTACTCATTTTTGCAATGGAAACCAATTTTCAAAGACGCTTCATTGCCCAAGGTGCAAACAAGATTTTCACCACGCTCACTAATGAGTTTTACAAAGCACCGAGAATCGTTACTTATGAGCATACCAGTCGCTTCTTTGATGCGAAACTCCAGAAGGGCCAACCGGTTAGCCCACACATTCTTAACATGATTGAGAATGTCGAGAAATTGGAGGCACTTGATTGCAAAATCAGTGAGAGCATAGTCATTGACCGTATGCTTCATTCACTTCATGATGGTTTTGCCCTTTTCAGGGCAAATTTCTACATGAATGACATGAAGAAAAGTCCTCATGAGCTACACTCACTTCTCGTACAGACCGAGAAGGATATGAAATTGAGTGGGAGCATGAAGCAAGATGTTCTCATGATTTCCAACAAGAATAAGGGTAAGGGCAAAGCTCCCGGCGACCTAACTGTAGGAAAACCAAAGTTAAGAAGCCATGAAACGGTAAGAGTGGGCCTGGTGAGACTAGTGGCTCACAAGGCAAGGCAAAGAGCAAGGGTGGTGACATTGAGTGCCACCATTGTCACAAGACTGGACATTGGAGGAGGAACTGTCCCGTGTACCGTGAGGACATAAAAGCAGGCCGCGTCACTCCTGTTGGTATGTCATCTTATATTCATATGACTGAGATTAACCGTGCAAGTTTCGGAGCTTGGGTACTTGATACTGGTTGTGGTTCTCATCTGTGTAATCATTTACAGGGCCTAAAAAACATCACACCTCTCGGAAAGGGTGATGTGGACCTGCGAGTCAGGAATGGAGCTAGAGTTGCTGCAGTCTCAAAGGGAACATACGTAATCCAACTCCCTAGTGGTTTTGAGTTATATTTATATAACTGTAACTATGTACCCAGTTTGTCTAAGAACATTATTTCTGTTTCCGTACTTGATAAAGACGGTTTTTCATTATCAATAAAGGATAATAGCTGTATTTTCTCTTTCAATGAAATGATTTATGGCAAAGCAGTTTCCATGAATGGAATTTACATCTTAGATCAAACCACAGATATATTACACGTGAATAACAAGAAATTAAAGGTTGGTGACAAAGATCAAACTTATCTATGGCATTGTCGAATGGGACACATAAATGAAAAACGTGTAAAGAAACTCGTCGAGAATGGGACTATTCTCGCATTCGATTTTTCTACATTTGGCACGTGTGAATCATGTCTTATCGGCCAAATGACTCGAATTTCCTTCAAAGGTGTTGGAATGCGCGTTAGTGACCTATTAGGACTCATTCATACTAATGTATGTCGACCTATGTCAATTACCGCTAGAGATGGCTATAGATATTTTATCACTTTTACGGACGATTTGAGTAGATACGGATATGTCTACTTAATGAAGCATAAAAGTGAGTCCTTTGAAAAATTCAAGGAATACCATAATAAGGTTGAGAACCAACTGGGTAGAAAGGTTAAAGCACTCCGTTCAGATCGGGGTGGCAAATATCTTTCAAATGAGTTTGATCAACACCTTAAAGACTGTGGAATCGTTTTACAGTTAACTCCACCTGGAACACCTCAGTCAAATGGTGTGTCCGAACGGAGAAATCGAACATTACTTGATATGGTTCGATCCATGATGAGTCACACGGTAGTACCTGATTTATTATGGGGTTTTGCTCTTTTGTCAGCTGCTCTTATACTTAACCAAAGTCCGTCTAAAGCTGTCGACAAGACTCCATATGAAATGTGTAAGGGAACGGTCCCTAACTTATCCTTTATTCGGGTTTGGGGCCGCGAGGCTTATGTCAAGTGGAGACAAGAGGATAAGCTCGGCCCGCGATCGGTCAAGACATACTTTACTGGTTATCCAAAAGGAATGTTTGGTCATTACTTCTATTCGCCTACCGAACATCGAGTTTTTGTTGCGGCTAGTGCGAAGTTCTTAGAGAAAGAATTTCTCGAGAACAAGTCAAGTAATAGAACCCTCGAGCTGTCGGAGGTTCAAGAACCAACAATCGAGGAACAGATGGAGGAAGTTGTTCCTTCAACTGATGATACAATTAATATTCCTCAGGAACCTAGGAGGTCGGGTAGAGTCTCTAATCCTCCAGACAGATACATTGGTATGGTCGAGGAGAGTGACGTTTTGCTCCTAGAGAGTAATTAACCCGCTACCTATAAAGGTGCCATGACCTATTCCAACTCAAAGCTATGGCTTGAAGCCATGCAATCCGAGATGGACTCCATGAAAGAGAATGACGTATGGAATCTTGTTGATTTACCTAATAAGGTAAAACCTCTACAGTGAAAATGGCTTTACAAAATAAAGCATTCTGTATACGGGCAACCAGATACCTATAAGGCAAGACTAGTGGCAAAAGGTTTCACTCAAGTGCACGGATTGCATTATGATGAAATTTTTGCACCCGTAGTTATGCTACGTTCCATTCGGATAATCTTAGCGATTGCCGCTTTTCATGACTATGAAATTTGGCAAATGGATGTGAAAACCGCCTTCTTAAACGGTTATTTGGAGGAAGAGTTGTACATGGTACGACCCGAAGGTTTCATAGATCCTGAAAATCCTAAGAAAGTATGCAAGCTTAAGCGTTCCATTTATGGACTTAAGCAAGCTTCTCGGAGTTGGAATCATCGTTTCAACCATGTGATAAAAGAGTATGGTTTCACTCGATCGGTCGAGGAACCATGATTTTATATCAAGTTGAGTGGGAGCAAGATTGTTTTCTTGATATTGTATGTCGATGACATACTCTTGATTGGGAATGACATTCCTTTCTTATCTTCGGTTAAAGGATGGTTGAAGAACCATTTCCAGATGAAAGATCTGGGTGAGGCACAACGCATATTGGGAATCCGTATCTATCGAGATAGATCACGACGGATGTTATCACTGAGTCAGGAGTCTTATTTGGATAAGATTCTTGAAAGGTTTAGCATGACCAACTTCAAGAAGGGGAACCTTCCAATGACGTCTGGGATACATTTGAGCAAGTCTCAGTCACCCACGACACCTAAAGGGATTGAGCGCATGAGTTGCATTCCTTATGCATCAGCCATAGGATCGATCATGTATGCCATGATATGCACACGTCCAGACGTGGTATATTCATTGAGTATGACGAGTCGGTACCAACGCAATCCAGGTGAAACACACTGGGTGGCTGTTAAAAACATCCTTAAGTACCTAAGGAGGACTAAGGATTGGGTATCGACTTATGGAGGAGATACTAAGCAATGCGCAATCGGTTACGCAGATGCTAGCTTCCAAACAGACCGAGATGATTCAAAATCTCAGTCTGGATTCGTCTTTACTCTTAATAGTGCTGCGGTCAGCTGGAAGAGTTCCAAACAGGATGTTGTAGCAGATTCTACTACTAAATCTGAGTACTATGCCGCTTCAGAAGCAGCAAAGGAAGCTATATGGATGTGTCAATTCTTACAAGGACTTATGATAGTTCCTAGTTCGAATGACCCGATCACCATCTATTGTGACAATAGAGGTGCCATCTTCCAGGCTAAGGAGCCTAAGTCTAGCAACAAGTCTAGAAATGTACATCGGAAGGCTCACCTGATCCATGATTACGTGGAGCAAGAGGAGATAGTGATTGACAAGATAGCTTCGGATGACAACATCGCAGATCCTCTCACTAAACCGTTGAATTATGATAAGCATGAAGGGCACGTTATTTCCATGGGAATTAAACGTGTTCCTGAGTTGTAGTAGTTGATTATGGATTCGATACATTATCTTTTTCATATACTATTTATAACTTCATCGTTTTATTTTAATATTTTGTTTTTCATGTGGATTGTACTGACAACATTGAACGCCACAAAGTGAACTGAATTACATTATATTTGTTTTGGTCCGTAATCGCCTATATGAGCTGATAACTCCAGCTATTATATTGTGTAGTCGATTGATGGTGGGTTCAACGAGCCATAAGTCAATCAGTTGGCTGATCGATCACAAATACGAGTTATAACGATACCTCGTAGGACAATTTTAGTGACAACGTAATGGAGTCCTAAATGTTTAAAACATTCGGTGCTAAGTCGTGGATTGGACGTCCATTGTGTTCCTAGAGTCGAGTCTTTTGACTATCGACTGTCTCTTGAGATTAAGGCAGTTTTTGGGTGACTTTGGTTTCTTTCTCATGGTCCGCCGTAACAGAGGCTAAGCGATTTTTTCCTGGGTCATTTCATACTGTGCTTACATCTGCAGGATTCGAGTTGAAGAAAATATCCAACCTTTATCAGGTTTAGTTATTTCTCAGGGCCACTCGAGGAGTTGTAACTGAAATGCATGGCCATGCTCGAATGATGATTCATTTATCAGTTAAGTTACTCTCTAGTCGGGAAAACCACTCTTGATATTGATCACTTGTAAAATACGACCTTTGTAAATACGGATTTTGCAAATTGTTTTACATTGAGTGGGAGAAATTTTAGGATATGAGAATCGGTTATCGCACATACACTTGTGAGGACAAGTGGGAGTTTGTTGGAGCTTGTGTCCTCCACAATTAGTGTGATAACATTTATAAATCTCTCACAAGAGTATACTTCCTATTTTATCAATTGATTAACGATTACTTAATAACGATTGGCTTGCTAGAAAGTTTGACGTTATTATCATACTGATGGCGGTGATCAACTGGTCCCTAAAAGTCACAGCTAAAGGATGTGTTTGAGAGATGTGATTATGGAAATGTAATTACATTGATGCCTTATTTGACTAAAAGGTTAGTCCATGTATTTGACTAAACAGTTAGTCAATCTGATGATGAGACGATTATTTAATTCAATTAAATAATATTAGCTGAGACGAATTAACTGTCAATTCGTAAATTGAATATAATATGTTATATTTAATTAATGTATATAATGTTAGTTTGAACGAATTAAGATGTTAATTCGTAATTAAACGTAATCGGTTATATTTAATTAGCTAATTATAAATATGCGATATTTATAGTTAAAGTATATATTATACAATATTGTCATAATAAATTATTACAGACCGGCATTAATAAATCGACTGCAAGCTGTTGTGTGTAGACTTATTAATACAGAATAAAATAAATGACAATTTATAAATAATATACTTTATATACATTTTGTATACTACCAAAATAAGGAGATTTAATTTCCTTATTCTTGGTAGTTGGTAAAACCGAAATAAGAGAACAAAAGGAAGACAATATCTTCCCATTAATCTCTCCTTTCACACAGTTTTAAGAGAGGATTTTGGGGATCATTTTCTCATTCCTCTTTGACCTAATATTCTCTCATCAAACAAAACACAAAAAAACCCTAAATTAATTTGTGAATTTGGGGATCTCATTCTAGCAATTTGAGTGGCATTTCTTGGAGCATCTTGGGTGCAACAATTAGGAGAATATCATTTTGATATTTTTCTTAGGCCATTTTGCTAGGACCAAAGGTTGATTATTAATCTCTGCTCTTTTTGTTTATGCAAATTCATTTATGACTAGTTTTTCATAATCATAATTTCGTTATAATCCTTATAATTAAAAGGGAAGTATACCGATATTTCCTACAAATCTCTCATGCAATGCCTACTAAATGGTCGAGAACAAGAAATTGACATTGGATGAAAACGGTAAATCAGTTGATGAAACTACTTACCGTTGAATGATTGGGTCACTGTTATATTTGACCACAAGTAGACCAGATATAATGTTTAGTGTATGCGTTTGTGAGAGATATCAATCATCTCCCAAAGAATCGCATATGACGGCCGTAAAACGAATTTTACGATACTTAATTGGAACGGCCAACTTATATTTGTGGTATCCAATGGAATGTAATTTTGATCTAGTCGGTTATTCTGATGCCGACTACGCAGGATGTTCTCTAGACAGAAAAAGTACGTCGGGTGTCGCCACATTTGTCGGACCGTGTATTATTACGTGGGGTTCGAAGAAACAAAATTCGGTTGCTCTCTCAACTGCTGAAGCTGAATATATTGTTGCAGGACTGATATGTACTCAACTTTTATGGCTTAAGCAACAATTACGTGATTATGGTATTGATATAGGATGTATTCCTATTTTATGTGATAATACTAGTGCAATTATTATTTCTAAAATCCCGCCCGACATTCACGTACCAAACACATTGAAATAAGACATCATTTTATTCGAGACCATGTTGAGAAGGGGGATATAAAACTTGAATTTTGTAGTCTTGAAAAACAATGGGCAGACATTTTGACAAAATCATTAGCTAGAGAACGATTTGAGACTTTACGGTTGGAAATTGGTTTAATCAGTGGTACCTAAGTTTCTATACACGTTCAATTTCCCTATGACTGACTAGTTAAGATAAGATTGTATGATCAGAAACAGATATTGCGTTGCATGAATAATTTCGTTATTGGAATATATATTTGTTATAAATTTCTAACTGTTATTTAGAATTTTATTATTTATACAAACTTAATTCCTTATAAAATAAATATGGCACACCATATCTTGTATAATTCCAATTTACAAAAATCCTTCCTAAATTGCTACTCTTTGTACACGCCTAAATATACTCCACATACAATTCTATTTCCTAATTCTTATCTTTGACCCTATTAATTCTATCACTTAAATTCCTATACCTACCATAACTCCTATTCCTAATTGACACTTACCATAATTGCTTTCCACTTGCTAAACCTAGACCTAGACTACTCCTATATCTACCCCTCCCTTGCATGTAACCTGTCCAAACACCTCACTTGCATACTTTTTATCCTCTCAAAAATTTACCATCATCACAATCTCCTTCTTTACACAACCATCACCATCATCTCCTTTTTCAACTATCACCATCATCATGAATCCAATCCATGCAAAAACCACCCGATCATCAACCCGTCACCACCAAAACCGCCACTCTCATAACCAAACATCACCCCTACCACCACATGATCCCAATTCCACTAATTTTCCTTCACCTCAACAAAACCCAACTGCTCCCCTGTTTCGTGGTCGGGATGAGTCGATGTTCGAAGGTAAAAGACGCCGTCTTTTCAAAGGAAAAAATAAGGTAGTTGTCGATGAAAGTGAAGATGTGGAGGAACCCGAGGTTATAGTTCGGAATGGTGTTGCTCGTACCTTGCTTCAGGATGTTTCAAAAGCCGCGACCAAGGAAAGGTTGAATCGTGTTCGGCTTACTCATGATGAAAGCATCCTAGTTAATCGATTTTTAAGGTATTCTATTCATGGTGGAAGGTACTATCCGAAATCTTGGTTGATTAATGTTCCCGCTCTTAAATTCTTTGTTGATTTTCTTGATTTTCAAGGGTGGAGTCACATTAGTCAGTTTTCGGGTCCTATTTATCCAGTTGAGGTGGTTCAATTCTTTGCTAGTGTATCAATTAAGAAAGGAGTCTTGCATGCGGTTGTTAATGGGGTTGATGTGACGGTCTTTATTTCGGATTTTTGCTCTGCTTTTTCGGTTCCCGATGACGGAATCGAAGTAAATACGAGTCTTGAATGGTCTAATGTGGTGAGTGAAAAAGAGATGTTAGTTAAAAGGTATTTTGAGGAGGTTGGGACGGATGGAGGTAATATTGTGGTTCGTCCTCTCTCGGCAAAAATCAAGTTCCTCTTGAACTTTTTGTGGAACACGGTTGTGCCGAGGAGAGGAGGTCGTGATAAGGTGTCGAGTTATGAAGTTATCATGGTTTATTCTTGGTTGGAGGGACAGAAAGTGAATTTGGGTAGTGTCGTGTTGCACCGTATAATCCAAACAAGTCTCACGGTAACAAAAGAGAAGTTGAGCACCACAATCGACTTACCATATGGGATGTGGGTGTCTCGGTTGTTGGAGATAAAACGAGTGGTGGGACAAGATAGTTACGGTGTTAGTGCACGAGATTGCATGTGTGATAGGTTGATCAAGTTTATGGGTCTTGTTGTTGATGGACCCGAGTTACTTCTTGTTAAAGATGTTGAGAAAACCCCAAGTGATAATTCGGGTTTGGGAGCTATGGAGGCGAAATTGGAAGGTTTTATGAGTGGTTTAATGGAGAAGTTTGAGGAGCATTCAACAAATTTAGCTACGGTATTGTCACGGGTTGGACCGTCTCGGTCTTTAGACTTGGGTTTGGATGCTTCTCGGGTGTATTCTTGGATGGAGGCAGTGGATAAGAGGTTAGCGGGTTTTGAAAGGAAATTGAAGGCAATTCGTGGGGAAGTGTTCCCACACGGTGATCGGCTTACTTTCCTTACGAGTCAAGGTGGAGCGTTGGTCATGCACGGGAAGGCTATGGCAAGTGATCAATCGCTTACATTGGAGGCCACGAAAGCTCTCTCCCTGAAAGTGCTTAACTTTGAAAGGAGCATTCAGACTCTTTCTCAGCTTGTGCGTAGTTCTTTCGATCGTCTTGATGCTTTAGAGCATCGTACTCGGCCCGACTACGTGAACCCGTACCGTAACCGCAACATTTGATCTCCCTCTGCCTTGCCATATTTAGCCCCTTCTATTTTTAGCTTTCCTTTTCATTTTCTTTTGGTGTGTTTAACAAACTTGTCATTCGGCCCAATTTTGGCATGCACTTGTGGTTATGGCCCAAGTGTTTCTTTAAACATGCATGTTATTCGGCCCATCGGCTTTATGCGTGTTTTCTTAAGTTTGTTTAATAATTAAACTTCTCGATGCTTTTAGTTATGTATGATAACATTAATTTCTATTACGTTTTATGTCTTGTCTCGTCTTATATTATTCTAGTCATTTTTTATTTGTTCTTGGTTTTTCGATGATGTCAAGAGGGGGAAAGAACGTCTATAGTAAGCTTCTACCTAAGCTTGCTCCTTGTCAAGACCGATTGTCTCTTAAAGTTCTTAAAGTTTCGGTTTTTGATAAATCATTTTGATCTTGCATTGATCTTTATTATTAAGATGACGGTATTATATTGAGGGGGAACTACATACTTAGTCGCAATTTTAGGAGGCTTGCCATCATCAAAAAGGGGGAATTTGTTGAACCATATAGCTTATATGTTTATGTTTTGATGATGTCAAGGTGTCTTATAATTTATATACTTATTGCGTGTAATCGTTTGTCTAAGTATTTTAGAATCAATTTATTACAAGCAAGTAACAAAGAAGATTGTGATGATAGCATGAATGCTCAAGCCTCTATTCAAGATCAAACGATATAAAGATTCATTCAAGATTTATGTGAAGACGAAGTCCGTCTAAAGATTAATCAAGCTTGGATGATGACGTAGCCTATACTCGAAGATCTCCTTGAAGATTAGAATAGTATAGGTGATTATCTCGTAACGGTAATCAAGAATGAGTTTCTTGAATTGGTAAAATTATAACTTTGCAGCTATAACATTACTAGTAAAAGAGCTCAATGTTATAGCTCTTCTACTATAACATTGAGATGCTGAGTTTTTATACACAAACTTATATTGTTTCGAAAATTGTTTTGAAAATTGTTTAAAGTTTATTTTAAATGTTTTAATAAAAGTATTTATATAATAAAGCTCGGTTTAGTGCGGAGTTTGGTTTTATGTTGGACGTTGACTAGTAGTTATCTTGGACCAACTTATGAGTTGGACCATACTACTAATTAGGGTTTCAATATAGCCTATCTTAAAACCTAAATTCTAACCCATATGTTAAGACTAGGGTTTGCACGAGTCACGAGGCATATGAGCCGTGACATCTCGTGTTACCTAGGGTATGTTTGGTAAAGATTTTATTCTATAATAAAATCTTTACATATCTTATATATCTTACTTAATATATTTGTTTATGATAAAAGATATTCTTGTTTTAGGAAATCTTATCATAATCTTGGAATTTATAGTAAAGATAATATTTGAATAGATTATATTCTATCTCTTGAAATATTCTTTATTATCTTTTAAGACTTTTAGGAAAGAGATAATAAGAGATATGATTGGTTTACATATCTTATTATTTCGGCTATTAGGGTTTGTGCAAAACCGTGTGGCCTACTCTTTCTTTCCTATAAATACTTTGCTATTTACAACATCTAAAGTAGAGACCTTAAGCATAAAAATTGATTTTAATTTTACAAAGAAAACCGTGTGTTTTCAAGCAGAAAAACCAATTTGTTATTTTGAAAGGTCGTGTGTTTTAAAGCTCGCATACTTGTTCTTATTTTATCGTTATAAGATAATAGTGCTTAGTTAATTTCTTTCTTGTTCATTAACGTGAACCTTTGTTAGAATCATTAATGCTTTCTTATTAGCGTACGTTAGTCACTCGAGTATTTAACGGTACTCATTGAGTTACAGCTAGAGTTAGTTGTACGAGTTAGGTTAGTAAATTTGTAATCCGTATAAAGGTACTAAATTTATTAATCGAGAATAGTGGACGTAGGTTTCGACTTGTGAAACTGAAACACTTCAAAAACCATGTGTCTCTTCGTTCTTTCGTTTATTTCGTTTACTTTCATTAGTTGATTAGTTAAAGTTTAATCAATAAACTTTAAATAATCAATTACATACGCATAATCGAAAAAGCTTTCAAAAGTCTTAAATCCTCAATTCACCCTCCCTCTTGAGTATTTTGGATCAATAGACTCTTCATGTACGATCATATTTGTACAATAGAATTTTGTCAAACCAAGCCTCTTAGCAAGAGACAATGGTAAAACACTCACGCTAGCTCCCAAATCGCATAAAGCATTTTCATTTAAATGGGACCCAATGCAACATGGTATAGAGAAACTACCCGGGCGGACAACTTTGGTGGGGTCTTATTTTGAATAAGGGCAGTGCCCATTTCAAGTAAAGCCACCGTTTCATTGTCATTTATATGCCTCCTACGTACTAAAATGTCTTTCATGAATTTCATGTACGAGGGTACCTGAGTTAGTAACTCAGCAAATGGCACGGTAACATGAAGACTTTTCAAAATTTCGACAAACTTGCCAAATTGTTGCTCAATCTTCTTGTTCTGTAATCTTTCTGGAAATGGGACTGGAATTGTCGTAGACGGGTCTTCATTTTTCTTCTTATTGTCGCTCAAAGTAGATTTTGACGACGAACCAGCTGTTTCAGCATCTGAATAATTTGATCGAGCAAATCATGAACTCGATCGAACATTTTCTTCAGGAAATCCTCTCGATCGAGGAGCACTGTTAGGACGATGGAACTTCTCTCTATGTATAGTGCTTGATTGAGCACTCCAATCTTCTCGATTGAATAATTCTTCTGGCAATTCATTTGAACGAGCAGAGTAAGGCTCTCGATCGAATTTTTGAATAGTGGCAGGCGAGGCTTCATTGTACTCTTCCTATTGAACAATAATTTCAATATCCGAGTCATCATTTTCAGCATCAATAGGTAAATCCGGTCTTCATAGGGAAGACCACTTCTGGTTCGAATAGCATAGACCGTCTTGGGTTGCCTAAAAGTTTTCTCGGCAATTACTTGAGCCAACTGAGTCTCAAGTCTCTCAATAATGGCATCTTTAGCTTGCACAACTTGCATAATTTTTTGCGTTTGTAATGCAAGTGTTTTCACCAAAGATGTCAATTCAGCAATTTCTTCTTTCTGTTTATCAAGAGGAGGAGTTTGTTGTTGCGGCGGCCAAACAAATGGAGGCTTTTGGAAGCCCTGTTGCTGTAGCGGATATGGCGGCGCATAGTGATTCTGCGGCGGAGGGGGAGTATAGCTTGGGTGACTCCCACTTTGGTTACCATAGTGATAATTACCTTGTCTATACTGCTGAAAAGCATAGACTTGATCATTCTCCGCCAGACAACTGATAGCTTCATGTCCCACAACACCACATCTCTTACAAAGTACCACTTTTTGCACCATAGGATGGAAGATAGGTGGGAGATCAAAGGTACTAAAGCCTTCCCTTTGATGGCTTTTCTTCAAGAATCCTGTCTAATTAGGACCTGTAGGACCTATTAAGACAACACTAGAAGAAAAGATAAGAACTGTCTCAAGGACTAAATCCCATGAGACTAAAGACAAACCTATAAAGAAAACTAATAAACAACGTCGCCTCCCCGGCAACGGCGCCAAAATTTGATGAGGCTGTCGCAACCCTATCAAAAATAAACCTAACCGGCTCTAACTTATGTAGTAGAGGTAAGTTGGGTATCGTATTCCACAGGGAGGCTGCTTGTAGTCTACTTGTCTAACTAAGTCTGTCGGTGTCACTGGGTCGTTTGTTTGGTTGAAGTACTAAACTAAAACAAAAACTAAAGGCAATAGATAAACTAAAATTGTTGTAAAAGAAATATGTGATCAAATAAGGGAGAGAAATGCTAGGATTGTCGGTTCACCATTGTTTTCTAGGAATCCAATCTAGGGTCAAAGGTTGGCATAAACTCGGTCTGCAGGGTAGTGAAAAGGTCCTTCCGGTCCGCTATTGACCCTAGAACATTACTAACTTAGCATCCGCCCTCACTAGAATACCCTAATGTTCACTGCAGGTCTCACCCCTTCCAATATTCCGATCTAGGTCCAGGCGTACCGAATCAACTAGCTAATTGCGTCGACTCAAATAACTAATTGCTATTAAAAGCGGTGATTAACAACACAAACCTAATTCTAGCCAAGCCTAATTACCTAATCTTAATCTCCCTAATTACCATGGCTCCCCTATATCCTAGCACAAGGGGTTTAGCTACTCATGACGATGATAAAACTAACAATGGTAGATAAAACTATACTAAACATGGTAAAAAGATGAAATAGCAGAAAAGAGAATTAAATGCTTGCAAAAGGAAATAAAATTATGAATTAAAGAGAGTAAGGAATTACACAATCGAAGATCTGGAAAATCAAAGCAACGTTCAAACCGAATGGTTAAAAACATGGATCCTAAACCTAATTAAGTCTCTCCTATTTATAGGAGAGATATTTATTAAACTAAATACATAACTTAAGATATTAAGTAAATAAGGTTCACGCATTAAAATCTTGCGTCAAATAGCAAAGTGCTCGATCGAGCACATTGGAACTTCTCGATCGATCACTTCCAGCAAAAAACCTCTTGATCGAGTATAAAAACTACTCGATCAAGGAACCCCAATTGGCCACCCCTTGATCGAACACAGCAGGGATTCGATCAAGGTCTTCTCACCATCACAAAGTTCTCGATCCAGCAACTAGGCCAACAAAACCTCTCGATCGAGTTAACTGCTAATGAATCAGCTCATAAGGGACTTTAATTTAGCTTCCAAGACAACTTCACGCATCCCGATGTAGAGGTATTCTCGCCCCAATTCCATCCATCTCCTAAATGCAAGCTAAAGGGACAGTAAAAGGCTCAATTCCGTCTTCTTTGGTACATTCCTGTCAATAAGACAAAGCGAACCAAAGTATATGATTCGGGGGACATTTGTAGCATAACACTATGTAAAATACATAGAAATGCGTGCAAATAAAGCGTAAAAACACTATAAGAAATGCACGCATAAGCAAGCTACACCCAATAGGTCCGACTCCGGATCCACCTTTAGAAAAGCAAGTGAACCTCTGGAAGGGCAACAAATACTGTCTATACCAGCAGGGTAGAGGCCATGATATTGAAGAGGTTTTTCTCTTGAAACACACCATCCAGGATATGATCGAAAATGGCAAGCAACCATTGCCTCCTTTTATCGTGCAATTCAAGAAGACCGACCCTCTTAGGTCTAGCTGTACTAAACATGACCAAGAATCATCCTTAGACTATTCACATCTCCTCGCTCCTCTTGATGACAGAGAGACCAATGTGCTTGAAGAAGACAATATCCAAAGCAAAATTCTCATGCTTTCTGTCGCCATCATCAGTAAATTTTCTAAGTTAGAAGGAGCTATCGACGGTATAAAGACTCGACTTTCCAACATGGAAAATAAGTTTGTTATATTTGAAAACCAATTTGTTGAAATGGGTAAGAAGCTTTATGCCCAACTTCTCAAGCATAAAAGAATCAAAATCAACAAAGGCAACCTCATGGAGCCGTCATCAAAAAAGTCCGAACAACTTCCAAGATTGTTCACCAATCTAAGCATACCTTATGCTTTAGCCTTGAACAAATTATTCTCTCTAGAACTCCTTCGACCTAATGGTTCAACCCCGGATTCACTACCTGAAAAGAAGACCCGATTTTCGGATGGCAATTCATATTGTCAATATCATCAAGGCAAAGAACATGATACCGAAGATTGCTATAAAACCAATCATGTCATGCAAGACGGGATTGAGGATGGTAGGATTTCTGTCTCGCTCCTAACTAGTTCGGATACAAAAACTAAGCGACCTTATAGGGAGTTCAATCTTGTGGATGATCAAGAAGATGAACGATTAACGAATCATTTGGTGAAAAGAAGGAAAACAGGCTAACAAATGCTCGACCAGTCAAAGGAGGCAATATTGGTTGAAGGCGTTATTGACTGTCTAGACCCAGTTTATACCTCGTGGCATCAAGACCGTCGAGGACTTATCAACAGAGATTGTTCGTATTGATGAAATCATCGAAGGGGGTTCACCGTTCACATATACACCCAACAAACATAAAATCCACATTTCCGACGTAAAGGTCATAGAACCTTCACCAAAAAGAGGAACCCAGCCTCCAAGGTCATTCTCCAATTTAGGCATGCCTTATACGATCGCCTTTAACAAACTCTTTGCCAAAGCACTGGTCCAACCAATCGGTCCAACCCCAGATCCTGAGTACGAGAGGAGAGGTCTCTTCTGGGACGATTCTCAATAATGTTTATTCCACAGGGGTAATGGACACAACACTGAAACATGTTCCAAACTCAAATATACCATTCATTATATGCTCAATCGCGAAAAGATATCTTTATTGAACCTCGGTCCATTTGGAGAGAAGAATGACCCTCATGGGCATCTTACCTTCAAAGACAGGAAGGTCTCTTGGGTCTTTACCCATCTTGTATCCCAAACAACGAGGACGGGGTGGTCAAATGGTTCAACGATCAAGATCGGACATTCAAGCCACCAGATGCTGAAAGAGGATCCTTCGAAGATGATAGTGATGATTAGGAGTCTAGATCTAGGATCAAGTCAAAGCCGACGTCCGAGTCTTAGGCTTTCTTTCCCATAACTGCTCTAGTGTCTTTCTTTGTTTCTATTCCTAGTAACAACCTGGGGACTGTCCCACGAGTCATGTTTTCTCGAGTCTATGTGAAATTTATTATTCATTTCAATAAAAGTACAATTTCTAATCCACATATTCTTCTCTTCTTTTTGCTATACTATTTCCTGTGACAACGAGAATTGATTTGAGATATTTTAAAACAATAACCAAACACGCCGAGTCAATATGAGTACACTTAAATGTTGTTCCGTTCTGACTTGTAGAGGACCCAAAGCTCCGTGTTTTTTCTTTACCTATTCCATGTCTTGCAATAGAAACCTTGCAGTAACCCAGTTTAAGACGGGCTTTATCAAAGAGACTCTAGGACGAATCTAGACCATCTCTCTTGTTAATAATCCATGACGGAAGGCAAGCCCATTCTCCACAATACACAATCCATTTACTAAAGACCAAACTATTTTCACACAAAGGTGCTAGTCTGACCAAAATCCATGATGGCAAGCATTTTTCAAGCAAAATACAAACCGAAAACCAAGATCCAAGGCAAAAGAGCAGAAGAAGAAAGGCTCTATCAAGAGAACCATAGTTATGTTCAAAACCAAAACAAAGGAGCCAAAAGAAAAAAAAAAGGCTCAATCAAGCAAAATCGATGTCAATGTTCAATGTTGAATTTATTTTCCAAGAGCCAAAAGGATAGAGCCTGATACATCTGAGTTAGATCCTGAACCAATAATCCGAATTCGACAACAGAATTCAAGAACAAGCCTGAAACCAAAAATAATACCAAAGTCTGAAAGAAGTCAAATATCAAATGCCAAAAGTCAATGGCCAAACCGGAAGCAGAAGATGCCAATGGTCAACTAGCACCATCGTATAGCCTTTCATCCACCCTAAGTCCTTCTCAAGACCGTTATAGGGAGATAGTTAGGAATTTTGAGAATCCTCCCAATCTCGTCAAATATACCCATCCCTTAAGGCCAAGACATGGAAATTTGAACCCACATCAATTAACCTACCATTTTTGTGCTCTAGCTACATCAAGCCCGAGATCCATCACTAGCCACATTACAAGCCATAACCCCATCAAGCCTTAGCTCCACAAAATCAAGCTCTAGAGATTTGTTCATTCAAAGCGTCTTATTTCCAAGCTCAACATTTCAAAATATCCAAGCCATTTTCACCTTGACCCAAACAAGGAGTCTTCGAATACTTTGTGTAACATCTCGTATTTTGTGACATTTTTATGATAGTTTGATAATAAAAGTATTTCGTAAGGAACTTAATTTGAGTTATTATTTCGGTTATTTGGATGTTTTGGGTTAACTTCGGGGACGAAGTTCTTTTTAAGGAGGGAAGACTGTAATACCCCGTATTTAAGACGGTAGAATTATATTAAAAATGAGTTTAAATGGTATTTAATAATTAAAGAAACTGGAGAATTAAGTTGTAAGATGGAAATAAAATAATTAAATAATGTTGAGACGGGAATTATTGGAGCTCACGTGTACCACGTGTGAGCCGTGTAACATGGGGATGTGTGTCGGAAGTGTAATTGTACAGTATCACTAATAATATGTAATAATAAAAAAAATTAAAACAATAATAAGGGAACCGGAGTTAGGAAGTTTCCCCCCTCTTTCCTTCCTAGATCTATATAAGCTAATCTGCCTACCCCATAATCATATACAAACATAAAAATACAAATAATTTACCTAAGGCAAGGGAGAAAGATCTAAGGGGAGAAAAGTAGAAGGATTTTATAAAGAATTATCGTCTCAAGGTAAGATCTTCGTATTCTATATTTATATCGCGCTATTCAATTAAGTTATTGTATGTACACCGTATAAACCACCGTGAATTATGTCGTTGACCTTAGTAGCTGCCGTTGACTGGCGTGACTCTAGTAAGACCAGTATTGGCCGTCGTTGATCACCGTGGGTGGCGTATTGGGTGTGTAAAAGGGTGGTTGTCGTGAGACTTGAGACCGATTTTAACCCTTGTTTTTGATGTTGACTTGACTTGGGACTTGGGTGGTTGGTCTTGTCGGTGTTGGGCGACCTTAAGGGTGGTGACGGGGTGGTTGCAGGTGGTGGTTGGTACGGTGCTTGTCGGATTATTGGTTGTTATGTGGTGTTTGAGTTGGAATTGAGGCGTAGGTTGTTGTGCCTTAGCCGTGGACTGACCTGGGTTGTCGTGGGAGTTGGTGGGACCACCGTGGGTCAAGGGAGACCACAGTGGTGGCCACTGGTTGTCGTGGTGGTGGTTAAGGGAGGTAGTTAGGGCGTGTTTGTATGGGTTGTTGGGGGTGGTTTGGCTCGGGGTTAGGGACTGGTAGGGTGCGTCAGGTGGCAGGCTAGTGGTGGCTCGGTTGAGTGGTGTCAGTGGTGGCTGGTAGTGTCGGGTTTAGGCGGGTTTAAGGGAGGTGTTGAACACAGTTTTTAGCCGTGTTGTTTGTGGGTTGACCAGTTGGTTAAACGGTGATAGGCTATCGCACACCTAACAAAGATAAATACCATAGTAACAAATGAAAGTATTAATAGGGGTCGAACACAAAGAGATGGGAGTTGCTAAACAAGTTGTCATGTAGTGAATTCTATCAAGGTCGGTAATCGTATGATTGTTTGGTTTGGTTGGTAAACTTGTGGTAAAATAATGTAAAAATAATAATGGTAAAAGAGTTTAGGGGGATCGGGTCACACATGCTAATTACGTAAATGCTCATGTCAAACTAGGAAATTGATAATAACGATAATTGCTTATGATTAAAGACAACCACCTCTCGGCCTTATTGTCAGCCATAGAATGGGTTCTAGCGAGCTCTCGCTATTACTAGATCGATCTACTAAAACATGCTTAGTCTAATTCAATTTCATGCCTCTCGACTTATAAAAGTGAATTAACAAATTTAATCTAGGATTGTGGCCATTAATCAAAGACTAACAATTAAATACAAGCATGTGATAGAAACTTTTAATCGATATTGTAGCATTGTAATTCAATATTTACAATTATTATTTATGCATGACTTCCCTAATCCCTAGACAAATAAACTACTCACATATATTGAAAACTAAACTAATAACATATGATATAATAAACATGAAGATAATGGAATGAAATAAGTACTAGAAATAGAATTACTTTAACAATGGAAATGGGACAAGGAAATGAAGAACAAGGTAGTAAATGGAAATAACTTGAAATGTAACTTGTATATAACTTGAAATGCTTAAAAGAAACGTTTGTAACAACAAGGAAAAGCTTAAGGAAATGCTAAAATACATTTTGTTCTGAAAACTAAGACAAAAGCATATGAAAAAGTGTACGGAAGTGTGTAAGTGGTGTCTTAAATGACGGATTCAATAACCGTTATATACGAATAAGGGGTGAAATGTAAAAGTCATAGAAGAAGGTGACCCCAATCGGGGACACCCAACCCCTATCGGTGTCGTGGGGAAACCGACTATTTTCCTTCAATTCTTGATTGATTAGCATAGGGAATCCAATGTTTCGTTTTAATACTCCTTAATTCTTCCGATTTATTGCACAAACGGGAATCCCAAACTTGCAATCTTCACTTGATTATTTGGACCTCCTTTGGGCTTTAGTTTCATTTCTTACTTGTGCATCAACCCAAGTTAGTTTCTTCATGCTCGAGATTTCTATGCTCAGAATTTCCCAAAACTCCCCTCCATGGTCAAGACTTGCTCTCTTTAGCCTCGTGAACTTGGGTGATTGCTAATTTGACTGGAAAAAGCTACCAAATGCTTATTTTCTTATAAAATGTAACGAATATAAGCAAAAAACCTAGAATACGGAATTAGCTCACAAATACACTTATAGAAGTGCAATAATCAAATAAAACCGAGCTAAATTAGGGAGTTAAACTATATATAAAATAAACCTATCAAACTCTCCCAAGCTAAACCCTTACTTGTCCTCAAGAAAATACACAATATAATGTATGACAAGGACAAGGATACGAGCAACAATCATCTCATCCAAATGTAATTCCCGTCAAGTAACTTTAAAGCACAATGAATCAAATCCTGAAAAAATATGGGCATAGGGAAAAATGCAATACATGGATGAGATTTACATGACGGCGTAGCACAAAGGACTTCAAGTGGACATTTCAATTTGACACGGCTGTCGCAACCCTATCAAAAATAAAACCAACTGGCTCTACTAATGCAGTAGAGGTAAGTCGGGTATCATATCCATAGGGAGGCGGTCACTCTCTACTTGTCGTTCGATCTGTCTAAAGTCACAAGATGGGGGGTTTGAGTATTTGAACTAAACTAATAAAAGTAAGGGATGAAATAGAAGATTGATCAGATAAAGAGAAATATGCCAGGATGTCGGTTCACCATGATATTACACAAATCAGCTAAAGGCGAGGTCAGCCAGTCTTATGTAAGAAGGGTAAAGGAAAGGTCCTTTCGGTCCGTTATCCGCCCTAAAATACAACTAACTTAGCTTTCACCCTCATTAGTGTAGTCTATTGTTCATAGCAGGTCTATTCATTCTAATCTTTCGACCTAGGTTTGAATTTAACCAGATTAACTAATTCAGTTACATGCATTCAACCAAACGATTATAATTATATTGCTAATGAAACAATTCTCACATTAAATCTCCGAAACCAACTATCGCATCATCGTTATACTACCATGGCTCTCCTAATCCTAGCATTAAGGGATTAGCTGTGCATAATAACTAATAAAACAATAAAAAAAGATAAAACAAGAACAAACCTGATATATAGAGATGAGCAAAAGAGAGGAAAGATTAAATAGAAAGAGAGTAAGAGAAAGATTACATAAAACAAGATCTGAAAAGGTAAAGAGCAACGTTCAACCGTAGAAAAGCTGGGAAAAAGTGATGTATCCAGAGATCCCTAAACCTAATTATGTCTCTCCTTATATATGGGAGATTTTTTTTTGACCTAAGATATTAAAACACGAATTAAAATCTCGCATCTAAAAGCAAGCTACTCGATCGAGCACTTTGAAAATGCTCGATCGAACAATATCCAGCAAAAACCTCTCGATCGAGGAACTCCTAAATAGCTCCTCTCGATCGAAGATAAAAACCATTCGATAGAGTCTTCTCATCCTCCAAAAGCATTGAATCGAACAGATCAGCTAACAAAAGCCTTCGATCGATGACTCCACTACTGAAATCAGCTATGACTCGTTGATTTAGCTTCCAAGATAACTTCACGCATCCCAAGGCAACAACATTTCTGCTCCAATTCCACTCATCTTCTAAATGCAATCATAAGGGACAGTTCCAGGCTCAATTCTGCTACTTTCAGGTCCATTCCTGCAAATAAAGCAAAACAAACCAAAGTAGAATGTTCAGGGCATTTCGTAGCATAGAACTACGAGAACCGCATAGAAATATGTGCATAAGAGACTTAAAAAGACTATATAAAATGCACGTATCACAATTCTTGCATGATCTTATTGACATCAGACTCGTCACGGGAAAACACTCGCACTCATATTATGAACAAGGCAAATTATATATGAATGTTACACTCTTCTATCTACGACACAATAGAATGCGCCCGCAATCTAGGATGGTAGACATTCCAAAATGGGTAAGAAGGTGAATGCTAATAATGATCAAATATGCACAAGAAAAGAAGCCAAGAAGACAAAGAAAAAGTGCAAGGAATCTCATTCCAAACCTTAACCATTCCCAAGCAACAAGAACTGGAGTCAAAAGCAGCATAATGACTCATTTTGCATTACAACACAAGAGACTACTTCCCAAAACAATACATCTCAAACATGGAAGCAACTCATTTCTTTCTTCTTCTTTATTCATCATTTTTTTCCTCTTTTTTTCACAAACTTCTTTCTTCCTTTCTTTTTCAGTTTGCATCTCTTTTTTTTTCTTTTTTCAAATCTCTTTTCTTTTTTCACTTTCTTTCATATCAACATCCACCAAGATACGAGAATTGTCAATCTCGCAACAAAATGCTTACAATTGTGACAAATTCTAGCAAATCCCAAAGATAAGAGCACCCAACCATAAGTAGCAAGTCACTAGCTCAACAAAGATAGGCAATGTTATATGTGCCAATGAAAATGGGCAATTTTTTGGGCAATATATGTAAGCAACATAAAGGAATGGCTTCCAAATGCAATTATGATTTCAATACTCATAAGAAATGGAACAAAGACAATACTTGTGCGTATAGATGCAACGCACACCAAGAGGAGAAACTACACACACCTAGATGAGACTGGATATAGATGCATCGGCCATTAGAGGCTCTACCTTACCAAATATGTAGCTTACCAATGTCAAGGTCAAGTCTACTTTGTCCAAAATCCATCCAACATCCACTATGTCAAGCTATCCCCAAGAATTCAAAGCCCGTCAAAAGCGCGAATCATTAGCTTAAAAAGTTATAATATGTGAAATGCAAAGAGGAATGACATCATGCAAAGGACAAATGGGTGGACACAACATGGAATTTTTTATGAAATTTTCAAATTTTTCAATTTTTTTGGAATTTTAAAATATATGAAAGCAATAAAGCAACAAGGCACACTAAGTCCATCCCCCAAGCTAGAACAACACATTGTTCTCAATATGTAAAACAGGTTTAAGTGCAAAAAACAACATAGAAGGACAAATAAAACCAACAAGGGGAGATGGGAATGACACATGTGGAAATAAAGGAAGGGAAAGAAAGCATACAACCACGTAGAATTTCCCCCAAGCTAGCTTGAAAACGAGGGCAAAGTCTAATCCAAGTAGCAAAGTACTTGCGAAAGACAAGCAACTACATACGAAAGCAAGCTAATTGTCTTATTGACTTAACTATTACAACCAAATTGAAATTGCAATTGTCCAAAAACTGTAAATTGTCTCAAAAACATAAATAAACATGGGTTGCCTCCCGAGAAGAGCAAATTTAAAGTCTTTCTAGACTTGTTTTTCCTCAAGGGACACGACCATATTCATCTTTAAAAACCAAGTCAAAGCCCTTAGAAGTCTATCATATACCTACGCATAAGCAATAAAAAAGCAAATGTAAGCGATTGATAAGATTAAAGCATAAAATATCAAGGGTAAGGAATGATATATCTTATCAAGGTGCGCATGAGAGACTTCAAAGAGAACCACCGTACTACTCCACTCGTCAACAAGAGATGGAGCAACAAACTTAAGACCATGAAAGAAACCATTAGTTCTCAAAATATCATAATGAATAGTGTCAAATTGGTGGCATGAAGAACCAAGGAGATGGGACTCATCAAAGAGGGGGGGGGGGGGGTTCATCCCACTTAACCTCTACGTGTGCATCACTAAGTCCTCCATCAACCTCAAAAGGGTCAAGTACATCCTTCACGAAAGGATTCTCGAAGGTTTCAAATGACTTGGGTAAAACCTCATCCTTTTCATTACAAACGGGCACAACATCATCCATGGCGAGTCTGTCATTTATCATAAGGTCATTTTCTTCAACACGAGTCTCTAAATTTTCAATTGGAATAACACTAAGAGGAATTTCAATAGAGAAAGTCAGACCATCATCATCGTCATCCAATAATTCAAAGTCATTATGGGGAAAAGACTCACATTGGGAGGGCGGGAGAGCAAAAGGAGAGGTAATAAGCTCATATTGTCTCGCTTCCTTTTGAGAAAGTTGTTCCAAACGAGTCTGAAACACTTTGAGCACCTCTTGGATGCGCCATAAATTGAATTGGCGCGCTAACTTCCGACATTCATAAGCCATTAAATTCAAGAAACTCCAAAGTCCCGCCCTAATCATGTAGCGGACACTCCCATTACTCAAGTTTAGAGCCAATTCACGGGTCTCAATATCCATGCCATCAAGCACGATATGACCCAAGTAATCCCCATCAAGGATGTGTCTAAAGGAGTTGAGACCATTGCGAAAGTAGTAGGACCGGTTAAGATAGTCATGAAAAGGCTCATCTTTGAGTTGTGGAAATCGGAATTCATCATTCATTATGAAAGGCCAAGGTGAGATAGCTTCACTACCTGAAAAAGGCACTAAAACTACAAGGTAACCGTGAGAACGCTCCCAAGGAACAAGTGTTCTCTGGGATAAAATAAAATGAGACAAAATTCAACAACTAAATAGCAAACAAAACCGTTCTCCCCAGCAACAACGCCAAAATTTGATAGGCTATCGCACACCTAACAAAGATAAATACCCTAGTAACAAATGAATGTAGTAATAAAGGTCGAACACAAGAAGACAGGAGTTGCTAAACAAGATGTCATGGATTGAATTCTATCAAGGTCGGTAATCGTACGATTGTTTGGTTTGGTTGGTAAACTTGTTATAAAATAATGTAAAAACAATAATGATAAAAGAGTCTAGAGGGATCGGGTCACACATGCTAATTATGTAAATGCTCATCCCATTTAACCTCTACGTGTGCTTCACTAAGTCCTCCATCAACCTCAAAAGGGTCAAGTACATCCACCACGAAAGGATTCTCGAAGGTTTCAAATGAATTGGGAAAACCCTCATCCTTTTCATTACAAACGGGGCCCACATCATCCATGGCAAGTGTGTCATTTACTACAAGGTTATTTTCTTCAACATGAGTCTTTAAATTTTCATTGGAATGACACTAAGGGGAATTTAAATAGAGAAAGTCGGACCATCGTCATCGTCATCCAATAATTCAAAGTCATTAGGGGGAAAAGACTCACATTGGGAGTGCGGGAGAGCATAAGGAGAGGTAATAAGCTCACATTGTCTCGCTTCCTTTTGAGAAAGTTGTTCCAAACGAACCTGAAACACTTTGAGCTCCTCTTGGTGCGCTATAAATTGAATTGGCGCGCTAACTTCCGACATTCATAAGCCATGAAATTCAAGAAATTCCAAAGTTCCGCCCCAATCATGTAGCGGACACTCCCATTACTCAAGTTTAGAGTCAATTCACGAGTCTCAATATCCATGCCATCAAGAACGATATGACACAAGTAATCCCCATCAAGGATGTGTCTAAGGGAGTTGAGACCATTACGAAAGGACCGGTTAAGATAGTCATGAAAAGGCTCATCTTTGAGTTGTGGAAATCGGAATTCATCATTCATTATGAAACGCCAAGGTGAGATAGCTTCACTACCTGAAAAAGGCATTAAAACTACAAGGTAACCGTGAGAACGCTCCCAAGAAAGAAGTGTTCCCCGGGATAAAATAAAACGAGATAAAATTCAACAACTAAATAGCAAACAAAACCGTGCTCCCCGGCAACAACGCCAAAATTTGATAGGCTATCGCACACCTAACAAAGATAAATACCCTAGTAACAAATGAATGTAGTAATAAGGGTCGAATAAAAGAAGACGAGAGTTGCTAAACAAGATGTCATGGATTGAATTCTATCAAGGTCGGTAATCGTACAATTGTTTGGTTTGGTTGGTAAACTTGTTATAAAATAATGTAAAAACATTAATGATAAAAGAGTCTAGAGGGATCGGGTCACACATGCTAATTATGTAAATGCTCATCCCACTTAACCTCTACGTGTGCATCACTAAATCCTCCATCAACCTCAAAAGGGTCAAGTACATCCACCACAAAAGGATTCTCGAAGGTTTCAAATGAATTTGGAAAATCCTCATCCTTTTCATTACAAACGGGGTCCACATCATCCATGGCGAGTGTGTCATTTACTACAAGGTTATTTTCTTCAACATGAGTCTTTAAATTTTCATTGGAATGACACTAAGGGGAATTTAAATAGAGAAAGTCGGACCATCGTCATCGTCATCCAATAATTCAAAGTCATTAGGGGGAAAAGACTCACATTGGGAGTGCGGGAGAGCATAAGGAGAGGTAATAAGCTCACATTATCTCGCTTCCTTTTGAGAAAGTTGTTCCAAACGAACCTGAAACACTTTGAGCTCCTCTTGGATGCGCCATAAATTGAATTGGCGCGCTAACTTCCGACATTCATAAGCCATGAAATTCAAGAAATTCCAAAGTTCCGCCCCAATCATGTAGCGGACACTCCCATTACTCAAGTTTAGAGTCAATTCACGAGTCTCAATATCCATGCCATCAAGAACGATATGACACAAGTAATCCCCATCAAGGATGTGTCTAAGGGAGTTGAGACCATTACGAAAGTAGTAGGACCGGTTAAGATAGTCATGAAAAGGCTCATCTTTGAGTTGTGGAAATCGGAATTTATCATTCATTATGAAACGCCAAGGTGAGATAGCTTCACTACCTGAAAAAGGCACTAAAACTACAAGGTAACCGTGAGAATGCTCCCAAGAAAGAAGTGTTCCCCGGGATAAAATAAAACGAGATAAAATTCAACAACTAAATAGCAAACAAAACCGTGCTCCCCGGCAACAACGCCAAAATTTGATAGGCTATCGCACACCTAACAAAGATAAATACCCTAGTAACAAATGAATGTAGTAATAAGGGTCGAATACAAGAAGACGAGAGTTGCTAAACAAGATGTCATGGATTGAATTCTATCAAGGTCGGTAATCGTACAATTGTTTGGTTTGGTTGGTAAACTTGTTATAAAATAATGTAAAAACATTAATGATAAAAGAGTCTAGAGGGATCGGGTCACACATGCTAATTATGTAAATGCTCATCCCACTTAACCTCTACGTGTGCATCACTAAATCCTCCATCAACCTCAAAAGGGTCAAGTACATCCACCACGAAAGGATTCTCGAAGGTTTCAAATGAATTTGGAAAATCCTCATCCTTTTCATTACAAACGGGGTCCACATCATCCATGGCGAGTGTGTCATTTACTACAAGGTTATTTTCTTCAACATGAGTCTTTAAATTTTCAATTGGAATGACACTAAGGGGAATTTCAATAGAGAAAGTCAGACCATCGTCATCGTCATCCAATAATTCAAAGTCATTAGGGGGAAAAGACTCACATTGGGAGTGCGGGGGAGCATAAGGAGAGGTAATAAGCTCACATTGTCTCGCTTCCTTTTGAGAAAGTGGTTCCAAACGAGCCTGAAACACTTTGAGCTCCTCTTGGATGCGCCATAAATTGAGTTGGCGCGCTAACTTCCGACATTCGGAAGCCATGATATTCAAGAAATTCCAAAGTTCTGCCCCAATCATGTAGTGGACACTCCCATTACTCAAGTTTAGTGCCAATTCACGTGTCTCAAAATCCATGCCATCAAGCACGATATGACCCAAGTAATCCCCATCAAGGATGTGTCCAAGGGAGATGAGACCATTGCGAAAGTAGTAGAACCGGTCAAGATAGTCATGAAAAGGATCATCTTTGAGTTGTGGAAATCAGAATTCGTCATTCATTATAAAAGGCCAAGGTGAGATAGCTTCACTACTAGAAAAAGGCACTAAAACTACAAGGTAACCGTAAGAACACTCCCATGGAACAAGTGTCCCCCGGGATAAAATAAAACGACATAAATTTCAACTACTAAATGTTAAATAAAACCGTGCTCCCTGGTAACAACGCCAAAATTTGATAAGCTATCGCACACCTAACAAAGATAATACCCTAGTAAAAAATGAATGTAGTAATAGGGGTCGAACACAAGGAGACGGGAGTTGCTAAACAAGTTGTCATGGATTGAATTCTACCAAGGTCGGTAATCATATGATTATTTGGTTTGGTTGGTAAACTTGTTATAAAATAATATAAAAACAATAATGATAAAAGAGTCTAGGGGGATCGGGTCACACAAGCTAATTATGTAAATGCTCATGTGAAACTAGGAAATTGATAATAACGATACATGCTTAGGCTTAAAGACAACCACCTCTCAGCCTTATTGACAACCATAGAATGGGTTCTAGCGAGCTCTCGCTGTTACTAGATTCGATCTACTAAAACATGCTTAGTCTAATTCAATTTCGGCCTTTCGACTTATAAAAGTGAATTAACAAATTTAATCAAGGATTGTAACCAATATTCAAAGACTAACAATTCAATACAAGCATGTGATAAAAAATTTTAATCGATATTGTAGCATCCTAATTCAATATTTACAAGTACTATTTATGTATGGCTCCCCTAATCCCTAGACAAAAAAACTACTCACATATATTGAAAACTAAATTAATAACATATGATATAATAGACATGATGATAATGAAATGAAATAAGTACTAGAAATAGAATTACCTTAACAATGGAAATGGAACATGGAAATGAAGAACAAGGTAGTAAATGGAAATAACTTGAAATGTAACTTGTATATAACTTGAAATGCTTAAAATAAATGTTTGTAACAACAAGGAACTGCTTAAGGAAATGCTAAACTACATTTTATTTTGAAAACTAAGACTAAAGCATATGCAAAAGTTTATGGAAGTGTGAAAGTGGTGTCTCAAATGACGGATTTAACACCCCTTATATAGGAATAAGGGGTGAAACGTAAAAGTCATAGAAGAAGGTGACCCCGATCTGGGACACCCAACCCCTATCGGGGTCATGGGAAACCGACTAGTTTCCTTCAATTCTTAATTAATTAGCATAGGGAATCCAATGTTCCGTCTTAATGCTCCTTAATTCTTCCGACGTATTGCACAATTGGGAATCCTAAGCTTGCAATCTTCATTTGATTATTTAGACCTCCTTTGGGCTTTATTTTCATTTCTTTACTTGTGCATCAACCCAAGTTAGTTTCTTCATGCTTGGGATGTCTATGCTCGGAATTTCCCAAAACGCCCTCCATGGTCAAGACTTGCTCTTTTTAGCCTCGTGAACTTGGGTGATTGCTAATTTGACGGGAAAAATCTACCAAAGGCTTCTTTTCCTTCAAAATGCAACGAATACAAGCAAAACACCTAGAATACGGAATTAGCTCACAAATACACTTACAGAAGTGCAATAATCAAATAAAGCCGAGCTAAATTAGGGAGTTAAAACTATATATAAAAAGACCTATCAAACGGGTTAATTGGGTGATTGGGTTTAGTTAATTAAACGGGTTTTGCATAATAATTTACACGGGAATATATAACGTAATTAAATTATAATTGGTTAAATTATAATAAGTGAATCGAATAATTAATAATTAAATTATAAATATTGTATTTAGATGACGGATTTGAAGTGGAGTACTTTTGATTATTATTCTTGGACTGCATTATTGGATTATTGATAAGGCTAAAGTCATATCACCTTAATCAAAGTAAACCTACTATACTACTAACAAATAGCTAGTGGTAAGACAGATATCGTATCCACACGGAGGCGGTAATTATCCAGTTTGTTTTATCTAAGTTTGTCTTAAGGTAACAATTTTCTTGAAGATTGGTTTTGTTTGATTTCTAAACTAATTGCAATAAAGTAAAAGATGAAGTCAATAAGATTTAAAAGTCTAGGGATCAAGTTCACTAGATGGTTATCCAGTGGTGTGATTTAATTAATTAACAGAGCAATTTATGTTATTTATGGTCATATGATCAGTCGATTCTAATATGCCCTTTAGATCTATCCTTAACATGTGGTAACAATCGTTAAGTCAATCTATTCAATTGTCGCAGCCTATACTAGTCTTAAGCCAGTCGGTGAAAATCCTAGTTTACAAGACTTATTAATTAACTCTGATTAGTAAATCAATTAACTATATTCAAACCACAATTGAATAACAACTAAAAGCAATTTAACTATAAATTCATTAATTAAACCCCCTTCTAACAACCTAGATCCCTTTTCACCCTAGAAGGAGAATTAGCTACGCATAACAATAGAAAGAACAATAAACATAATTAAAGAAAACATAAGAATATAGATTAGAAATACCGAACAATGATTAATTGGAAGATTAAAGTATGAACAATCTTGCATGAAATGACATAAAAGTGTTTTAGAGAGGAAATCTAAACTAAAACTAAACTAGGGATTTTAGAATAGTGAAAGCATAACCTAATTATTTTTTAGGAGTTTTCTATTTATACTATAACATAATAATTAATTAAACTTATTTAAGGAAAGTTAAATAAAAAGTGCGTAGACTAGGATACTCGATCGAGTATTAACGCACTCGATCGAGTGACTTCAACAACTTCATATTCTTCGTGTCTTCGCTCCTCTCATTCTTCTTGATTCTTGTGCCATCTTTCTTGTAATTCGTCTTGCCGACTCCGCGGTGCTCATTACCATCAAATTGCTCCACAAATGCATCCAATCTGCATTAAAACACCAAAAGACGGAAGTATCGACATTTCTAATATAAACGATATATAATTAACATATTATAGCACAAAACGTCTCAAAAGCAACTAAGGGAAGGCATAAATGTGTATATAATTATGACTTATCAAACTCCCCCAAACCAACTATTTGCTTGTCCCTAAGCAAAGCACTAACACAATACAAAAGACAAACATACAAATGGTGAATGAATAACTCAGAACTAATGTCGATGCACATACAAATCCCAAGCTATCCATATCTATAAAAAAGTAGTGACCAAAATTGTGATAAAAAAACATATTCAAAGGCACGGGTAATAGAAGAACGCAACTCAACTCAAGATGTAACATGATATCGTAACTTAGCCAAATACCTTTCAATTTTGCAAGACAAATTAGTCGGATTCTCGCGGATTCACTCATGCACTCATAAGGGGTAAGTTATATGTAAGATAGAAAGAATAAAGACACTCACTCAGCTTATGAAACATGCATGCAATCTAATGTGATAGAAATTTCTCCAACTATTACGCATTCACAATAAAGATAAAAGTACATGTATCAAGGACAATAGGGTGGCAAATGGGTAAATGGTATAGAAGTGGTTTGTGCCAAGGCACGTGTGGATATATGAGGCTAACACGGTAGTCGCAGCGCTAAACCAAAAACCAGCTCAATGATAGTAAACATAAATCATCCCAACTAGAGAAATCATCTCAACTTTGACAACACATGAGAGACTATGAATTACTCTCCAAAAATGCATTAGACTCTAGTACACTCCTTATAATCTCTTAACAAAATCAAATGAAGCAATCTCTTTTTTTGTTTCTTTTCTTTTTTTTTTTTTGGTGCTTTTCTTTTTTTTTTCTACTTCATATTTCTTCTTCTTTTTCACTATAAGAGATTAACACAATTTCTACAAAAATTTAAGCTACTACCCACATGACAGTAATAGTCCCAACCCAACCATAGCAGCAAAATAAACGTGTTAAACAAGCAACTGCGACTAACCCGATAAGGTAGGCAAATTTTGAATTGTAGCTATTAGATGGGATATAGAACGGCTACAAGGGTTCAAACGGGCTAACAAAAAGGGTAACGTATGGCTTATTTGAATGGTAAGAACCTCCTTTCCTCATGTACTTAATCATATTAACGCGCAAAAATTAAGAAACTAATGTCACAATTATGCAGTTTGATATTATATATTCCACAAGTAGAACCACACTCAAGCCTAATTGACAATGAGACCAGTTTATTGATGTTCCTGGCCTAGGAAGCTCTATAGACCTCAGAATTTAAGTAGTTTACCAACATAATTTTATCAAATCTAATCAGCATAAGGCATGTCAAATACGGTCAATACTTGAGTTAAGAGCTTTGTTTTCATAAATAACGGGTCAAAACAGTGTACATGGATAACTATATTGGGATTCAAATGCAAAAACAATGCAAATTATCATCTTTCTTATTTAATTCACCAGGACTCGACCTAAAACAATAAAAAACATGTTTTTGGATTTTATAAATTTTTAATTTTTAATGTTTTTTTAAGCACACAACAATAAATAAAGCACACAACAGAAATAAATACACCCCCAAACCTAAATGTCATAGTGTCCTCATTGTGACGCCTACAGCATAGCAATCACACAACAAACCCAGCAACCTAAAGGACACTACTAAACAAAAGGAAGGGGAAATAACTAGCTAACTAAGAGATAATACAATAAAAAGAAAGTACAAAGAAGGATAGTACCAAAGTAAGTATAAGTACCCCATGTAATCATCATCACCGGTCATTGCATAGCATGGATAATAAAAGAGAAAGAGGACCTCATCTAACATCATTAAAATTGAAATAATTGAACCATATTCGCCGGAAATGAGCGTTCCAGCACAGCATAAGTTAGATCAGCAAAAGGACTTGACATAACAGGAGTCGAGTCTAACAAATAGCAGCACCTCAGAAACCTTTCGTCATATAGACACGATAAGCCCGAACAGTTCAAACGCAATGGACCCATTTTCGCCCGAAATCAGTTCTCCATCACCAGAAAGCATTAAACCCACACAAGAACTCGACATGGCAGGAGTCGAGTCAAAATGACCTCGGAATTCCCTCATCTAACCAGTATTCGCAAGAAAATAGCTCTTCGACACAACGAAAATCAAACCCAAATGCAGTAGCATATGTATCTCAGTTTGAGCCTGAATTAACACATTAAGTTCGCTAGAAACTCGTACCTCAAATTACCAGCAAAATCGAAAATAATTAACCCACACAAGGGCTCGACATAGCAGGAGTCGAGCCAAACACATCAGAATTCGCAAAAATCAAACCCATATACGCTGGAACAGCGTTCCGATGTAGCAGAATAAAACGCTCGCAGCATAGGTATTCAACTCCGGATTACGTACCTCAATGTATGCACTATAAACCGACCCCGAACCTCAATTTTATTTCAATTGGGTCCAATTGAAGCTCATAAAATCGCCTAAACTCGTCCTAAATCAGCATCATAATCGATTTAATAAAGCCGAGAAATTCTCACATGAATTCGAATTACAATTGGTGTGATTTAAACAATTTTATTCAGAGTCTTTGATTGGCAACCAAGGACGGTTGTGTCACATCAGCAAGGGACGACACCTGGTGATGCAGTAAAGGGCAGCTAGAGGCGTCAGAAAAGAAGTGATTGTCAAAGGGGGGAGCTCGTGGTGGCAATGGTGTCGGGGTAGCTTGTTGTCAAAGGCAGTGGTGTCGCATTAGAGAGGAACGGCAGGGATCCGGTGGTGCAAAGACGGAGTGGTGGTGAATGGAGTGTTATTGAGAGTGATTTTGGGAAGGACGAATAAGTGATTGAAAAAGGAGATGCGAGAAGAAGATCTAGGATAAGTAGTTGTTTTAAGGAAGGCGAAAGTACTAATGGAAGGGGATGCGAGAAGAATTGAAGAAAAGGGAGATTGTTGTAGACGATTATACTCGATCGAGTGTTAGGCTACTTGATCGAGGAACCAAATCCCAGCATATCCTGCTCTCGACATTAATTAATTAATAGGATCCTCGATCGAGTGGTGATGTTACTCGATCGAGTGACCAAATTTATCGCTCTTCTTCTTCCAACCCGTAAATTTACGTCATAAACTTCTTTTTACCTGCAATAAATGTAACAAAAATCGTTAAATTCACCCCCTCACAACGCTCAAGAAATAAACTTGACCCATATTTAAAACAACATTAACTAAACTAACTAATGACGGTATTTAATGCAAGTAAATTCTAAAATTAATAAATAAATACGATAAAAGTGATGGTTGCCTTCCGGTAGCGCTGGTTTCAGATAGGTCCTGGTCGACCTTTTGCTATCTTTATATATCAATTACCCGCAATTGGGCACAATCAAAACAGCTCAGAGCTCTTAAAATCCGATCATAAATATGCGCATGTGCTACAGAAAAGCATAAGTAGCACCAAGATATAACATGAGCATATAAAATAATTGTTAAAGACCGTCTCAGCATATCAACCTTTTGATGACAATTATAATAAAATCGCATCAAATTATTCGTCCAACCAAGAGAGGGTGGAGCATCAAAACACAAAGTAGAAGTCATACGAGGTAGTTTATTCCCCGCCACACCAGTAATCCTCATGAAATTATCGTCAATAATTACCTTAGATTTGCCGGGAGATCTACCACTCCTAATGTCAGAATCGGTGGTAAAAGAATATGTTACCTCTACCGTGCTAGGAGTATTCACTGACTCATATACCTTCTCCTTTCCCTCTTTGATAGGCTTTATCCCATATATTGCAGCCTCTAAAGCATCCAACTCGGCTTTCGAAATGGGAGATTCACCTGTACATGTCTCAAAACATATGAAAGCATCTGAAGGGTCCTTAGTGGAGGGCCCTTGTGCAGAGTATTCATCAATATCATCTTCAACATCCGAAACATCAAAATATGCATTATGCACAGTTGTAATAAAATGAACCTCAATAGAGTCAATATTAGAATCAAATTCAATAACTGAAAGGGGACTATCCAAAGAAAGAGTCAGCATATCCTTACATGAGTCCCATTTGACCTCCAAACCTTCGAATTGCGTATCTTCACTCTCCTTATCTCAAGACTCATCACAAAAGAGGTATCGAGGGGGTCCGTCAAGTCTTCCTCATGTAACTCATTGTCTGTAAATTGTCATAGAGAGGTTCTAGATTATCCTCATAGAAGGGGTTATCAATTGAGCATATGGTCTTATCCTCTATGTTTCCCTCAATATCTTTTTCATTGGCTGAAACGGTTTCTATGGTCTCACCCATACCCTCTTCCATGCATGGCTGAAATGAAAAAGTGGGTTTAATGCATTCAACAGCAAGCCATACAAAGAAACAAAGGACATCTTCAATATTCTTACCACCATCATCTCCTTTAATTATGGAGTCAATATAGCCTTGGGTTTGTCTGTTCATACCTCTGATGATAGTAAGGCACACAGTAAGCCGTGGGAGTGTGCATTCGCAGTTATGAGAACGAATCAAATAATTCCATCTAAGCATGTAATCGTGGAAATTCTCATGTTCACCCTGTGGAAACTAGATGGAAATAATTAGAACGGTCTCAAGGAACTAATGTTCCCTGAGACAAAAGACAAACTAAATAAAAACAAACAGAAAATAGTTGCCTCCCCGCCAACGGCACCAAATTTTATAAGGCTAAAGTCGTATCACCTTAATCAAAGTAAACCTACAATACTAGTAACAAATAGCTAGTGGTAAGATAGGTATCGTATCCACAGAGTGGCGGTAATTATCTAGTTTATTTTATCTAAGTTCGTCTTAAGGTAACAATTTTCTTGAAGATTGGTTTTGTTTGATTTCTCTACTAATTGCAATAAAGTAAAAGATGAATTCAATAAGATTTAAAAGTCTAGGGATCAAGTTCACTATATGGTTATCCAGGGGTGTGATTTAATTAATTAACGGAGCAATTTATGGTGTTTAAGGTCATATGATCAGTCGATTCTAATATGCCATTTAGATCTATCCTTAACATGTGGTCACAATCATTAAGTGAATCTATTCAATTGTCGCAGCCTATACTAATCTTAACCCAGTCCGTGAAATCCTAGTTTGCAAGACTAATTATTTAACTCTGATCAGTAAATCAATTAACTAGATTCAAACCACAATTGAACAACAACTAAAAGCAGTTTAACTATAAATTCATTAATTAAACCCTCTTCTTACAACCTAGATCCCTTTTCACCCTAGAAGGAGAATTAGTTATGCATAACAATAAAAAGAACGATAAACATAATTAAAGAAAATATAAGAATAGAGATTAAAAATACCGAACAATGATTAATTGGAAGATTAAAGTATGAACGATCTTGCAAAAAATAACATAAAACAGTTTTAGAGAGGAAAGCTAAACTAAAACTAAACTAGGGATTTAAGAATAGTGAAAGCATAACCTAATTATTTTTTAGGAGTTTCCTATTTATACAATAACATAATAATTAATTAAACCGATTTAAGGAAAGTTTCATAAAAAGTGCGTAGGCTAGGATACTCGATCGAGTATTAACACACTCGATCAAGTGACTTCAACAACTTCAGCTTCTTCGTGTTTTCTCTCCTCTCATTCTTCTTGATTCTTGTGCCATATTTCTTGTACTCCGTCTTGCCGACTCCCCGTTGCTTATTACCATCCAATTGCTCCACAAATACATCCAATCTGTATTAAAACACCGAAAGGCGAAAGTATCGACATTTCTAATATAAACGACATATAATTAACATATTATAACACAAAACTGTCTTAAAAGCAACTAAGGGAAGGTATAAATGTGTATAAAATTATAACTTATCAATTATTGCTACTGAGGTAGATTATCTACTCAACTTGAATGTGTTTTGGTGATATTTAATATTTCAATGATGATTGGAATTGACCATTGGTTGGTGAGTGATTATTGTTAAGAATTGCTATTTTTTATCCTCTGATTTATTATTATCCATGTTGCATACTTGCATTGTTGTTGTATTAAAACCCGGTCCAAGGGTTGCAGATGATATTTGAAGACCCGGACCACGGGTGGCGGGTTATATAAAAGGGTGTCTCGAAGTTGATTATTTATATGGGTGTGTCTCGGATATATATATATATATATATATATATATATATATATATATATATATATATATATATATATATATATATATATATATATATATATATATGTGTGTGTGTGTCTTGGAGTATGTATGGATGTTGGAATCGTGAACGAGTTTAAGCATTTGCATATTTGATTGTCTTATTGTTATATTATTCTTGTTGTTTAGATATTTCTCCTCAACCGTTTGGTTGACCGTGTATTCGTTAAACACCTGTGATGAACCAATTATTGGGGAGCAGATTGATTTCAGGCATTAAAGCTGGCTTAGAAGGGAGCTGAAGGGCGTGAGGCATTGGCATTTACTTAGCAGTCTAGATCACCTAGAATGAACAAACATTATTTATTATTCGTTTTATTTAGTTTCCACTGCAGTTGTATTTTAATTAATTACAGTTATTTATTTGGAACATTGTAATAAGGCCATTTAACGTTATATTTATTTAAAGTACTGTGGTTTTGTTTACCTTTGTAATCACTAACTCAGGCAACTGAGATGGTAACACTTTCTTTTATCTGGGAATGCCTAGTAAAGGCTCTTAATTAAATGGGGGTGTTACACTTTGCTACCCGGACAGGGCGCACCCATACATCTTTAGGGTCTAACTTGGAGTGTGCTCACATGACAAGGAAGCTTTTACAAACCTACTATACCTCTTTGGTATATGGTCAAGGTAGGAGTTATCTCTAATCGATTCTTCGAGTCACCAAAGGTAATTACCCTCGTAACCTATGCAGTTTAAGGCCCTAACAACATAGCTTAAGCACACACTTACATCTACGATCTGGTTTGATTTCACTTCACGTGAATACATAGTCAGTCCTATAACAAGGACACAACCACAACAACCATAAACTTTCAACCTTAATTATCGACAATACCCCTTTTACAACCATACCTTCGGATCTCACAACAACCACAACCATCCATTTCAACCTCTTTACTGGAGGCTCATTTTCGTCGCCCAGTTTTCCTTTTACCAAATTCCCGAGTCATGTTCTCATTCTGGGGGCTTCTCTTCCGAGGCGCCACCTGTCCTTTATTCCTCCCTTTTACTCTTCCAGTCTCAATTGAGTCAAGCTAGTGCTCGGTCTAGGCGATGGCAAGATCTTAGATCAATTCTCCGAGTTATCATGCCTCAACAAAGCATTTCACTACAGCAAACGGCGGCAAAGTATGTTCAAAGAAGACAGTTGATCCATGCCTTACCTTTACGTGTCCCCATCAGTGGCAGATCCTCTACCTTAGGAGTTGATACGCATTGTCTCCCATATTTAGCTTGGGATTGCGCATACTTAGGCAAATCCTGTCAAAGTCATTCCCAAATCCTGTCAAAATTAAGTCTTTATTGCGTTAGTCTCCATCGGTATGAAGTCTATGTCGCGTCAAGTCATGCGTCTAGAGCCCATTGAAAACGCATAAAGCATTAAAAACAATAAATTCCACCTTTGAACAAGTTTTAAACATTATTATAAAAGAGAGTTTTAAAAACTTGTGTTTTCCTACAGAAGAGGTTACGTGCTAATCGCTTGCGTATGCGTTTATATGTGCTATTTTTCTATAAAACTGCGAATTTGTGTGGCCATTAACCATGCAGGTAACCAGTTGAGGCTCGCTCCAACTGGGGGCTTCGCCCGAGCCCTCATTCTCCCCAGCAGCATCTAAAAATTATCAACCTACACTCCCCAGCGGCAGCCAAGTACTATCATCAGATATTCTCCAACAGTGTTTGCGGTAATACTCGAGGTTTCTTCCCTGACGATCAAGATGTTCCTAGTCGTCGATATTCTTCCCCGGCGAGAGTTTGTTCCAGCCACGACGGTCAGCGTGTTCTCCAACAAGGATCCAGAAGCATTTAATGGCCCAAGTACTGAGTCAGCTTCAAGTTTCCAGAAAGCTCATTGATGGTTCGGCTTCAAAAGACCGAGTTTTCACCTTATTCAGGTTGCGCATGAGACGACACAAGCTGACCCTTTCCCTAGCAGTTTCTACCGACGTCTTGCTACCCTCAATATTATTGTTCCCTATGGAGTTCGGGAAAAAGGTTTTGTCCTCCAGAAGTTCCCAAACCAGAAATCTCCTTCCTTAGGTTCGTAAACCTGAAAGCTCCCGCATAGATAATCCCTAGGTTCATAAAATCGAAGCAGAAGAAACCATCTTGAAGTTCCCACACCTTTTCCAGTTCCTATACCTTAGAAAGCCTGGTTGGATACATCCAAAACAAAAATTAGTAACCTTGTAGTTCTTAAACTAACCCTTAGGATCCCAACTCTTTTAGGTTCATACACCTAGCCTTTAGGTTCATAGGCCTTTAAGTTCCTGTACCAACATATCCTCTTAGGTTCATATGCCCCAACTTTTAGGCTCATATATACACCATAAATTCCTTTTAGGTTCATACACCCTAGTTTCCTTTAGGTTCATATACTTAAATTTTAGGTTCATACTGATATGGCTCATATTTACGCACATTTAGTCCCCTAACTAACCTCGGTTTTCATGCCTTTTGTGACTATTAGGGTCATTTCATATATCTTTAGCTTCCTATTTGCTATTTTATAAGGTTTGGTGCCGTTTGTAGGAAAGGTGCACTAACCCCTCATACATAGAGCATTTCAGAGCTAAATGGAGGCATCCAACGACCAAGAATCTAGATAAGACCAAAGCTAAGGGTCATAGACCAATAAATCAAGTTTTAGGGCAATGAAGGAAAATCCCCGAGACCCAAGAATCAATCCCCACAAGTTGCAGGGCAAGAATGACGAGAAAAGAGTCATTACAAGAGGAAATTACTTGGACCCAAACCATGAATTTCTTGTTTGTCTTGGAAACTATGATAGATGAAACGGCGTCAAGAAATCAAGTGGTCTAGGCTTTTGAATCACTCCAATAAGAGTTCGGATGAGGAAATGACGTTCGTTTTACAATCCAAGCTCAAATAGACAAGTTGAGCACCAGCTCGCCCGAACCTCTACTTAGCTCGCCCGAGCTCCTACTCAGCTCGTCCGAGCTCCTACTAGCTCGCACGAGTTGGCTGGCAGGATTGATTCTTTAGAGCTTAGGTCGTGCGACTTGATCCAAGTCTAGCGAGGCGGCCTTCATTTAAGCCCTTAATTAACCCTTAAACTTGCTTACTATATATACTTCATTTGTAATAATTCTAGGGTTTATGCTTCATTAGGAGGACAAAAGCCTCCTTAGTTTAGATTAGGAGTAGATTAGACTTAATCTTTCCTCAATTAATGTAATCGTTCCTTAAGTACTATTCAAATACTTCTAGATCTAGCATTGTTCTTGAATTTCCTTGGGTTTATGATTGAAGATTAGTGACAAGTCTTCATCTTTATTTAAGATTTCCTTCCTTTTATTGTTCAATTAGTTGGTATTACTTCTCAATCTCCCTTTAATTACTTATTTATCCTTTGTTAATTACTTCACTTTATCATCCTGTTTATGCTTGTGAGTAGTCTTCTAGCTAGGGTTAGTAAGGGATTAGGAGAGTAATCATGGGATAAATATATGCTTAATGAGTTCATATGAATGATTGTATTTTGTGTTTTTAACTTATGCACATGTTATGTTTGATGAAATGCTTGATTGACAACCTAGCATGATTCTCTAATCGTTTCAACAAGACTTGTAAGACATAAATCAACTCAAGGATTGTTAGACCATGCATATAGTTGAATAATATGAACCAAGTCGATGTAGGAGTCGTAAGCTATAAATCAACTCGACTCCGAGACCCAAGTTAACCTAGGAATTGTAAGACATAAATCAAATCGATTCCAACACAACTCTAATCATTTATATAACTCATTTATGTAATTTTACAATGTTTTTCCTATGATCCCATGACACCCTATTGTCTTTTATCATTTGTTTACATCTTTTATTTTATTTCTTGTTTTACCTTTCATTTTTATTTATTGCATTTCATTAGCTTAGACCATCAACCCAATTTAATTGTGATAACCTTAGCACAACTACAATTAGATTGAACAATTTGAATACCGCCGCATAATATTACGGTTTTATGCGTCTTAAGGTACTCTATCAAGTGGGGCTTACTCTGTCGAGTAAGTAGCTTTTTACGCAAAACAGTAGACTATTGGTGTTTGCTTTCTAGGTAGGGTTTCCCTACTCAGTATTGGCTACATAATGTGTGGTGTTTGTGATGGTGATTGTTGGTTAATTATATTGTTGGTTTGATTTTGATGGTTGTTGGTTGTATATTGTTGATTGGTTGTGTATCTGTCTGTGATCTTCGGGGTGCGTTCTGGTTAGAGGAAGTTGCTTTTCTGGGGCATGTGATTTCAAAGAAGGGTGTAGCTATGGATCCTGCAAAGATTGAGGCGGTTACTAAGTGGGAAGCACCGAAGAAAGTGGCAGAGATCAAGAGTTTCTTGGGTTTGGCAGGGTACTATCGACGGTTTGTGAAAGATTTCTCCAAGATAGCCAGGCCTATGACAGCTTTGATGAGGAAAGAGAACAGATTTCGTTGGGATGAAAGTTGTGAGATGGCGTTCCAGACATTAAAGGAGCGTTTGACCACAACTCCAATCTTAGCATTACCTGAAGGGAGTGAGAACTTTGAGGTGTATACCGATGCTTCAAAGAATGGGTTGGGTTGTGTGTTGATGCAGAATGGGAAAGTGATTGCCTATGTTTCTAGGGAATTGAAGCCTTATGAGGAGAACTATCCAACACATCATCTAGAGTTGGGTGCGGTTGTGTTTGCTCTCAAGATTGGAAAGCACTACCTTTATGGGGCGACCTTAAAGGTTTTTCAGAGCACAAGAGTCTCAAGTACATCTTCACTCAAAAGGAGTTGAACATGAGACAAAGGAGGTAGATGGAGCTGATTGGGGATTATGACATGGATATTATATACCATGAAGGGAAAGCTAATGTGGTTGCAGATGCCTTGAGCAGGAAGAGTGTGCATTCTCTATGCACAACTATGTCTTTGATGAGGTTGAGAGATGAGGTGGGGAAGATGGGGATACATATAATCCAGAGAGGGCATGCTAGAGGGTATTTGACAGTGGAGCCAGACCTTTATGATGACATTCGCTGGAAACAGGCTTTGGATCCTAAGATTGAGGAGTGGAGAGCTGGAGTAGAGAAAGGGACAATGTCTAGATTCTCTATTCATACAGATGGTAGTGTGATATTCGATGGGAGATGGTGTGTTATTAGTGATGAGGAGTTGAAAAAGATAATCATGGCAGAGGCTCATTGCACACCATATTCGGTACATCCAAGCGGTGACAAGTTATACAAAGATTTGAAGCAGTCTTTCTGGTGGCCTGGGATGAAGAAGGAAACAGCTGAGTTTGTCACTCGTTGTTTGACATGTCAGAGAGTGAAAGGGGAGCAACGACGACCACAAAGTAAGATCCAGTCTCTTGAGGTACCTGAATGGAAGTGGGAGTCCATTTTTATGGATTTTATACTGGGTTTTCCGAGGAGTCAACAGGGTAATTACATGATATGGGTTATAGTTGACCGACTGACTAAGTCAGCTCACTTTGTACCGATGAAACATAATTGGACCAAGATACAGTTGGCTTTGGCTTATAGGAAGCATGTGGTTCGCTTGGATGGGGTGTCTAAGGATATAGTGTCCGATAGAGATGCGAGGTTCATATCACGGTTTTGGAAAGAGTTGCAGGAGATGATGCGGACCACTTTGAAGATGAGTACTGCATTTCATCCTGCGACAGATGGCCAGACAGAGAGGACCATCAAGACTTTAGAGGACATGTTGCGAGCTTGTGTTATGGATTTTGGTGGTAGCTGGGAGCAGAGATTAGATTTGATTGAGTTTTCTTACAACAACAACTATCACACGAGTATTGGCATGGCACCATTTGAGGCATTGTATGGGAGGAGATGTAGGAGTCAGATTTGCTGGGATGATAGTGCTGAGGCAGTTGTTTTGGGACCACAGATAGTACAGGAGATGGTTGAACAGGTTAAGCTGATTAGACAAAGGATGAAAGCGGCCCAGGATCGACAAAAGAGTTATGCAGATCTACATCGTCGTGCCATAGAGTTTCAGGTTTGGGACGAGGTTCTTTTGAAAGTGTCTCCTATGCATGGGGTCATGAGATTTGGTTATAAAGGGAAGCTGAGTCAGAAGTTTATCGGACCTTATGAGATTTTGGATCGTGTGGGTGAGGTTGCGTATCTGTTAGCTTTACCAGCTACTTTGGATAGAGTGCATAATGTGTTTCATGTGTCTCAGCTGCGGAAGTATGTTAGTGATCCATCACATGTGTTAGAGGTAGAGAACATCGAGCTGGATGAGTCTTTGTCTTATCTTGAGGTGCCCAAACAGATTCTTGATCGCAAGGTTAGGAAAACCAGACAGGGTGAGACAGTGTTGCTTAAGGTTCTTTGGTCTAACCATGAGGTTGAGGAGGCTACTTGAGAGGCGGAGGAGGCTATGAGGGAGCGGTATCCGTCTCTTTTTTATCAGGTATGTGTGGTTAGGGGGACGTAACCATATTTCTTTTAGAGGGGTAGGAGATGGTCGCATAGAGTTTTTGCATGTTTTATGTTGGTTTAGTACAGTTGGTAGTTGTTTTGAGTCGGGTTGAGTGTTGTTTGGGAGGCGTGTTTTGAGTTTTGTTTTGAGTTTTGGTTATGTTGTGTTGGAGTGGTGTTAGTGTGTTTTGTTTTTGTTTGTGGGTTGAACTTCGTGGACGAAGTTCTTTTCAAGGAGGGAAGACTGTAATACTACGGTTTTATGCTTCTTAAGGTACTCTATCGAGTGGGGCTTACTCTGTCGAGTAAGTAGCTTTTTACACAAAACAGTAGACTGCCAGTAGGGTACTCGATCGAGTAAGTTGGGGAGTCGATCGAGTAAGGGGCACTCGATCGAGTAAGTCACTTACTCGATCAAGTAAGTTAGTTTACGGGTGATGTTTGATGGGTTTTGTTAATAAGGTGGGATTAGTATATAAAGTTTTCGTCACTTTTCTTAAAAAAAATTCACACTCTAAAACCTTTCAAAGAGAAGATTAGAAGTTACGTTGATTGTTCTCGCCGCATTATTAGCAAATCCCAAGGCTAGGAGTGTCGGATTGCATTGTTCTTTACTTTGTTATGATCCTGGTGTCGAGGGTAAGCTTTTTATATAATTTTTATAATATTTTGTTAAGATTGGTTAAACCCTAATTGGGTGATATTGGGGGTTTTGGGTGATTTATATGAATGTGGTAGTAATTGCATGTATGTATGTTATAGGAGGAGGTTTCGTTGAGGAAAGATTCTGATTTAGCTACTTGATCGACTGTTGGTGTTTGCTTTCCAGGTAGGGTTTCCCTACTCAATATTGGCTACATAATGTCTGGGGTTTGTGATGGTGATTGTTGGTTAATTATATTATTGGTTTGATTTTGATGGTTGTTGGTTGTATATTGTTGATTGGTTGTGTATCTGTCTGTGATCTTCGGGGTGCGTCCCTAGCTGAGTGGAGTCACTTGCGGGAGTGGCTTCACGCCCTTGATTCGCCTTCTGTGGAACCCGCCACAGAAGGGATGTGCAGATTAATGAACATGGGTTTATTGCTCGATGGAGATGAGCGGGGCTTAGGTGGGAACGACTGCGGTCCCCCACTGGCGGCGAGGAGTAGTTGTTGCGATGGGTACTCTGGCAGGGCTACACACTTTAGTGTGTAGTCAGTTGTGTGGAGATTGGAGATGCAGACTGGAGAATGGTTTGAGCTGTGTGAGCTGTTTGTGATATTGTTTCATTGTGGCATTTGTTTTATGTAATTAGTACTGACCCCGTTAATTTTTTTGAAAACTGTGGTGATCCATTCGGGGATGGTGAATAGTTGTTGAGCAGGTATAATGGCTTATGCGAGGGATAGCTGGGATGGAGTCACCACCGGTCTTAGAGTCTTTCGCTGTGTTTTATTTGGTTGTTTGAGTATTTCAGTTTTTGGAGAATAGTTTTATTCCTTTTGACAGTTTTTGGAACTTTGTTGTATCACCTTAACTTTATTATCATTTAAATACGTTTCGTTATTGTCTATTTGAGTATCATTGCCTCGGGTGACCGAGATGGTGACGTTTCCACACATTAAGTGGTCCTGGTAAGGCACTTGGAGTATGGGGGTGTCACACCCCGTCCTTTGAGATCGGCTCCGACTTACTTACTATACTAAGTTTGGTATAAATGTGTTTGATAGTAGACAACAACCCGCTCTATCAAAATGGCGCCGTTGCCGGGGACGATGTTGTGTATTTGAATTGTTCTTCTGTCTAGTTTTAGTTTTGTTTATTCTTGAGGAACCTTGGTTCCTTGATAATTTCGTTTCTTGTATTTGCTTTAATTGTGCCTTAAGCTCAAGGTCATTCTTATCATTTTCTTGTAGTTTCCATGTTTGTAATTGTCTCTTTGTTTTAGCAATGATGATGGCATAAGGCTTCCAACAAGAAGGGTATGATCAAAGTGGAACATATGGGTATGACATATATGAATGGAGAGGGTTTGTTAAGCAAGAAAACACACCCATATCCTACAACCGCTATAATGGAAATCCAAATCACCCCAAAAAATTCTCATACAAAAGCCCCCACATCCAAATTCAACAAGAACCACCCTCCCAAAACCCACTTTACAACCAATACCAACGTCCATCCTACAATAAACAACCAGCACATAACCAATTTCCCATCTACACACAACAAGAAAATGATTATAATTTTGATATGCAAGATGTGGTTTTCCAAATGCTAAGAGACCAACAAAACTTCTTCATGTAAATGAAAGAAGAGAGCCAAAGCTAGGGACAATGTCTCCAAAAATATTGTTATCCATGGTGAGGAGTTGGCAAATCAAATTGCCCAAATTGAAGCCACCCAAAAGCTCAATGACGAAGAAGAGGAAGATAGTGAGGGAGAAGAAGAGTTTGGATGGCATTATGAAGCAACTCTTGTGAATCCCCCACCACTTCCCAAATTCATAAGCATTGAACATTATATATTCCAACTTTGTACCCCACATTACAAGTGGAGCATATAAATGTTGCAATTAGACAGTAATTTCTAGAATTAAACTGAAAGGACAATTTAAGGCAAGACTAAACTTTAGTGACTGAAAATGGACAGAAATTAAGCTGCAAACTGTTGTGAATTAGGAGCAGTATATGAACATGAATGGAATGTAAAACAATAAAGCAATGCCAATGGAAATTACATAGAAATAAAAATAATAAAGCTTCCCACAAAGGCCAAGACTTGCATCACTTCCACAAAGGTAATTGATCTTTCCCACAAAGGTGAAAGGGTGCTACAAATGCATACTTTCTCATTCATTCATCAACCGTCTTTTATGGTTACATTCTGAGGGTTCTTATAGTAGTGTTTCACCCTTTTAGGAAAAGAACAAACGACATAAATAATATAGCTCATGGCAAACTAACAGACAAAATAACAGCAACAAAAGGTACGGATGCTCATGTGCTGGTAGCTGGCTGTGTCCTTGCAGCTCAAGGCCTTTATGGCTGATATTCTCTTAGGTAAAGATGTTGAAGAGCTCTCCCTCAGTCGATGTAGACTATGGCCAGCCCCTTTGTGACACTAGAGTTAGCGTGAAACTACAAAGGATAATCCGCCGTTGGACCCTGGTTATGGTTTTGGATTATAAATTGAGTTTGATGTTTGGTTGGGTTCAGAGTTGTATAAGCTCATGCTGTTAGATAATTAAGTATGCACGAATAAGGATTGATAATAATTAACCACACCGAATCGACTTCGCTTTCCTAATAGAATAATTCGACCCTTATTTGTGCCCGGGTTAAACCGAATTTTCTATTGAGATAAGACGGCGTCCCTTTGATTTTGGGCACAAACCAAAAATCAAGGAAGTAATTCAGAAGTATTGTGTGTAGATTGTTAGATCGTTCTATGATGCAGAAGATGAGATTATTTTTCTATATATCAAACATCTTCAATCCATGTCTATTTATATAGATATGAAAGTTAGAGGGGAATGTATTTGTGAAGAGTTGTCACTTTTCACAAATCCTGACATATTGAATGTCTATTGTGGGAATTAAAACCCGTCAAAGTTTCCCGGTATTGCCCCGACTCCCCTCTATCAAAGTTTTTCAAATGAAAACTATTCCGTAAATTCGTAAATAGTTATGCAAGTGTACACTCCGTCCTACCCGAACTTACATTATATTATAGCGAACTTACCCATCTACGAACCAAAACCGAACACGCTAAAATGAACCGGTAATTACACTTAAATTACCAACATTCCTCCCCCATTTAAGCATAATTCAAGATTTTAAGTAAGCTAACAAACATACCAATTTATGCATAAATGAAAATGTCACGAAGATTGAATTTCCACTTAGTGAAATTACACATTCCAAATATTCGAGTATCGGGGTGTGACTAAGCATTGAACCCTTTCTACCCATTTTGAATACATGAAGATAACTCACACATAAATTAATTTACTTCTAAAGTTACAAAACCGACACTTATTTACAAGCCTAGTGTCCCATATCTATTCATGAACATATCAGGAGTCAAACCCATACTCCCTTGAAGCGGCTGTACTTCATGTTCACATAGGTTAATTCTTTTTATCGTGTGCTTGCAAACACACTTTTTCAAAAGATCAACCTTACAACATGCATGTCTAAACACACACCTTGGGATATAAATTATCGTGTGCTTCAATCTCTTAACAATAGGCCTTCCACATTGAATTCAGCCTCTAACATTGTATTAGAGGGGAATTGGGTATCCTATCGCCAAAGATCTTATACGAGTTTTAGTCTCATCCCGTCAAACGACTTTATAACCGGTCAAGTCCTTAGTTGACCCTTTATGCAAAGTTATCAACTAAAACTGAGATCTCACAAAAGACAACCAATATCAATTCCCATTTATGATAGTCTATAAACCGTGTTATAACAAACACCCCGGTGCGCACCGTTATTCACTATCAAAATTATATGAATGAAATTGGTCAAATACTTTAACGAAAGTCGTAGATTATTTTCTTCAGCTACTTAGCCTTTTAACCGGCTATGCTAACACTATGCATACCAGCTCCAATGTCAAACTCATAATGCAAATTCGATCTTGGAAATCCATATACTCATGGTACTTTCCCAAGTAAAATACACTACCACTAGTAGAAAATCACCTTCTACATTTGGTACTTCAATTTGCAAAATTTTATACCTCTAAGACCGTAGAAAAATGACATAGGACAAACCATAATTCATGGTTTACTTTATACATTGTCACACTTGCTTAATCCCTTGCCAAAGATGAGTACTAGCTATACTAGTTTGCTTACTCAACTTGTTAAACAACAATAATGAAGCCCTTGTGAAAACCCGAGTAATAGCTCCACTTTCATTATTTGAATAAAAGCGTTATACTCGACCATCGAGAGTATTAACCGTAGAATAACAATCATACTCTCACACTTGATCCTAATACCGAATATCATATTACCTCCCCCATGTCTTTCATAGAAGAACACAATGACAAAACCACCTTTTACAAGGTAAATAATCTTTGCTTTGTGTCAAAGACCAACTTGTCAATAATCTTAGAATACATGACAACTCCATAACCGGATTGTCAATAATTGTACATTCAATGCTATTGATTTACCTCTTACATGATAGACCACCATGACTCCATAATCTCATCATGGTTATCACAAACCATCATTCCCGAGATTATATGGTAAATAAACCAATTAAATAATCAAACTTTAAAATGCCTTACACAAGATATTAACATGTTAAACAATCCTGCAAAACAGTTAGCACATTAACAACATTATTAAATAGCCGATCAAATATCCATTGATCAAAACACTATTTTTCATAAACATTCTTCTATGTTCATCTCACATAATATCCAAAGTAAGAGAACACAATTTAAATTTAAAAATTTATAACTATAGATGGTACCATAGACTTGTTGTATATACCGCTCTAAATCAATACACTTATGTTTCTAACAAGCCATATATGTGAACCATATGTTACCACTCAATATACATATTTTTCGTGTATTACATTCAAGAGAGCATGTTATGCGACACTATGATCATCAAGGATACAATGATGACACTCATCTACAAGACAATCATGTCACAAGACAATGCACAAAACTGCACCACAAAGGCTTTTTCATTATCTTTAAATCAATTGATCAAAGAATATAGTTAACAAGAAGATCAATAAACAACTTTTATCAAATTTGATATACTAATACTCTTCTCATTAAATTTGTCTCACCTAAGACACAAGGTTAAGTAATAATGAGACCAACTTAACATAAAATATGTCAAGTTTTATGAGTAAGTTCCCAACTCCCTTCAAACCAATCTAGGGTGCCTCAATCATCATAGAACCGGAACTTGACACCACCCCTAATTAATACATTATGCCATTGAGTTATATATACGAGCATTCGTATAATACCACCAAATCCCGCATTTTCATATATCATGTCAAGGAGAATTTATCAATAAGATACACACTCACTCCATAAAATCAACAACAATTTGTTACAATATACAACATACATGGGTCAAACCCAACACTCACAAAAAGTACCTTATTAATAAATCACATCAATGATCTCATATAGATGACCACCAAGGCACCCATGCAAACATATGAAAAACTTTCCATTTACTCTTATCATCATGGTAATATGCAGAACATGGATATAAAATCGTTCGGGTCAATGCATTACGCCATCCCCATTAATACATAACTTATTAATGAAATTAGTGTACGGATAATTAACATACACATGGATAAGATTGAATCATTGGTGCCACCAAACACACCTTTAATCGCTGTAAAGACATGACTTTAACATTGTATTCCCCAAGCTTAAACTAATTTACCAATATTAACATTGTTAATGCCAAAACAAAGGACTCATGTTATATCACAATCATTATCAAATAACATGAACTAACCATGATGCAAAGTATTGTCATTCGACTCATCGACAACCACAAGTAGATGTCAATAGAATTATTTATAAAAATTAAGACATATCTTCACTAAGAAAGTCATCTACATAACTGTTGGGCCCTAAATTATCCTGCCTGACCTGATACAGGCCAAGCAACAGCCAAGGACAACTTCCAGGCTTAAGATATCTAAAATCAGGCATTACTTCAACACGGATAGGCACCAAGCAGGAGTTGGTAAAAGACAGGCGAAAGATAACAAGCAGCCTAAAAAGGAGAAGCACCAGGCCACTGCAGGCGACAAATAGGCAGTTGATATATGTTCCCTACAAAAAAGGAAGACCAATTCCAGAAAGCTATGATAAAGGAAGCAGTCAAAACAACGGCTAAGAAAGAGGCAACCACCTCCGGGTAAATAGGGCACATTCCCTATTTACCAGGAAAACCTAAACGGCATAAGAGGAAGGAAGAAATCACCTATAAATAGAAAGGAAGAAAAGATGAGAAAGAGATCAGATATACCCTCACTTTTACTTGTATTCTTTGTATTCTTAAGCTATATATTCGCCTGTCACGCCTGATATAACAATACTCTGTCAGGCTATCTAAAACCATAGTAACAATCACTCCTGGCTTGGTGCCCGTGGTTTTTTCCCTTATTCCCAGGGTTTTTCCATGTATAAATATCTTTGTGTCATTGTTTATTAGTTCGTTTTACACTTAATTATACCAATCAGGCGAGTTATTCGAGTTAGATCACCCTACATATAAATCCCTGGCAGGACGCTCTAGATCAGTAAAAAAACCTGTCAAAACAATTGGCGCCCACCGTGGGGCATCTAACTCAAAAATAATCAAAAGCCCACCACCAAATACCACAAAAAACTAAGAAAAAATGGCAGGAGATAGCGTTGAGCAACAATTAGTCTTGCCAAACAACGGTTTGTTGGAGATGGAACAACCGAAACAAAAAATGATCCAGTTTGAAGGTAAGTGGCAAAATTGAAAGAATCGAATCCGGCCCTAAAGATACAGCTGGGAGAAAAAGCTTCAGGATCAAAGTTGAAAGTCCAGCCTGGCACACCATTCTCCTCCATCATAAAGAACATTGACTTCTCCAATATTGGTACTCCAACTCCATCAAAATCCAAAGCAGGAGAAGGAACGGACTCGGAGAACTCCAAAATCAAGAAACCTCGTCGATCGGACTAACACGGCCATTATGATGGCTATGCTCCAAGAAATCCAAAAACTTCACGAGAGATTTGAAAAGATCCCAGGAGTTCCTACCCCAATTGAAGAAGCAAATCCACGAGAGCTATCTTTGATTCACCCTTTGTGGATGAAATAGCAAAAATAGACCTTGCAAAGAAATTTGTGATTCCCTCAATGAGAATCTATGATGGAACCACGGATCCACAAAACCATGTTGCCTATTACAAGCAAAGGATGCTTTGGCAAGCATCAATTCCCAGTGAACTACGTCAAGTCTGCATGTGTAAGGGATTTGGAACAACTCGAACGAACCTCGCCTTGCAATGGTACATAAACCTCGCCAAATGGAAGCATCAAGTCCTTTGCGACCGGTCAATTCTTTCAATCATCGGTTTGCCGGACAGGGGAACTAGAAAAGAGATCCGGTGACTGTACAGGGGTTAAAAAAGCCTGGAGAATCAATCTGATCCTACATGACAAGATTCAACAAAGAAAAAGTTTCAATCCCGGATGTGATGTTGGAACAATTTGAAGCTTTCAGGCAAGGGCTACCCCGGACGGTGACTTCTACGATGCAATGACCATGAAGCCCTGTCATACCTTTGAAGATGTCCAAGCATTAGCCATAGGCTATATCAGTGGAAGAAGACAAAGGCTACAAGGCGGATAATGCGACAATAACTCGAGGATATGACAAAACCAACGAGAAAAAGCTTTAACCACAAAGGAAGCAGTTCCAGGCCATCTCCCTACACAAGACCTGACAGATCAGAAGTCAACTATACACATGAACAACGAGGTAACTCCTATACTTATCCTCCTATCCAGGAATATAACTTCTCTGTTGACATTGCAGGACTGATCAAGAGACTTGACCATATGGGAGACATTGTCAAGTGGCCAAAGAAGTCAGACAACCCCAACTCAAGGAAGGACACCACCAGGTGGTGCGAATTTCACATGGACATAGGACACACAAATGAGAGGAATGCCTGGGATTACGGAGACAAGTGGCTTACCTGCTAAAGAAAGGATACCTGAAAGACTTGATGCAAACAAAGAACAGGGAAGACGATGGAACAAGAAGAAACACAGAAAGGCAACAACGTGACCTACCCCCTGCACCACCCATTTATGAAGTCAAATTCATCAATGGAGGATCAGAAATTTGTGGCCTGACCAGCTCAGCTGCTAAGAAAATTGCCAGGGAGTCAAAAATGAAATCTCCTTTTAAACCTATCAATTTACCTAAAATTACTTTTGACGACACTGATATGCAGGGCATTCCAGACCTCCACCATGACACTGGTGATCACCATGCAAATAGGGACCGCACGCACGTGTCATGAGAATCCCGATAGATGGAGGCGATTCAAGAAAACCCGATCATGTTTGATGTCCTTAAAGTAATGAAGATTGATGAAAGCCAAATCATAAAGAAGTCTAATGTCCTAGTAGGATTCAGTGGAGAAACAAGAAACACACTGGGAGAAATACACCGCCACATACGTGGAAGGAGTATCTTCATATGAAAGATTCGGAGTCCTGACCGCTGTCATCCTATAATGCCATATTGGGAAGACCATGGATCCACAACGTAAGGGCCATACCTTCCACCTATCACCAATGCATCAAAATACCAACAGAATGGGGAGTAGCAACCATAAAAGGTGAACAAAAATCTGCCCGGGAATGTTATCTTGAGTCACTAAAGCCTTCCAAGGCGGGTAAGTCCCTCGCCTAGCAATTACGATACCACTGTCAGGACAACTCATGTGGCGAAAACCAAAATGGAAACCGATCAAGTAATTTTAGACCCTGAGTACCCCGACAGCACGTCTTGGTAGGATCGATGTCCCCGATAATATCGGGCCGAATTAGTAAATTTTCTTAGAGGTAAATCTTCATGTTTTGCCTGGTCACATTTTGATATGACCAGAATAGATGCCAATATTATTACACATAAACTAAATGTTGATGAGTCTTATAAGCTTTGTCCGTGAAAAGAAGAAAGAAAGTTTTCCGCTGAAAGACATGCTATCATTAATGAAGAAGTAGAAAAACTATTGGACATGGGAATGATAAGAGAAGTCATGTACCCTAGCTGGCTAGCCAACGTAGTGGTGGTACAAAAGAAGAATGGCAAGTGGAGAGTTTGTGTAGATTACACAGACCTCAATAAAGCTTGCCCAAAAGACCCATTTCCACTCCCACACATAGACGCAATGGTGGATGCTACAACAGGACATGAACTCCTGACATTCATGGATGCCTCAAGTGGGTTCAATCAAATCAAGATGCACCCATCTGATCAGGAACATACTGCATTTATCACGGAAAGGGGCATATCTTGCTACACAAAGAATGCCCTTTGGCCTGAAAAATGCAGGGGCAACATACCAACGCCTGGTCAATACAATGTTCAAGGACCAAATAGGGGACACCATGGAAGTCTATATTGATGACATGGTAGTTAAATCAAAGAAAGATGAAGACCATGTCAGGGACTTGGAAACAGCCTTTAAGATCCTAGAAGAATTCAATATGAAACTTAACCCATCCAAATGCCATTTTGGGGTATCCTCAGGAAAATTCCTGGGGTACATGGTGACCAAAAGAGGGATAGAAGCCAGCCCAGAACAAATAAGAGCCATACTAGAACTGAATCCCCAAGTCGGTCAAAGATATTCAAAAACGACGGGACGAGTTGCGACCCTGAATAGATTCATTTCCGGATCATCGAAGGTGCAAGGCATTCTATGACCTACTCAGGAAAAACAAAGCATTCAAATGGTTGCCTGAACACGAGTCAGCCTTCCAGGAGCTCAAAACATACCTGACTACACCTCCGCTACTTGCCAAACCACACAAAGGAGAACCCCGACGGTCTACCTATCATCACGAAAAATGATAAGTGGAGTCCTGACCAAAGAAATTGATGGCCAACAGCATCCAATCTACTATGTAAGTAAAAGTCTCCTAGACGCAGAAACCAGGTATGGCCTACTTGAAAAATATGTACTTGCTTTAGTAATGTCCTGCACTAAACTTCGACCTTATTTTGAAAGTCACCCAATCATTGTAAGAACCAACTTGCCTATCAAATCTGTCTGAGAAAGCCTGAGTTGTCGGGCGGAATGGCAAAATGGTCGGTCTGAAATCAAGACCTATGATATAACCTTTGAACCCGGGACGGCAATTAAATCTCGAGGCACTAGCGGACTTCGTGGCTGAATTCAGTCCTACCCTAGAACCAGACCTCATAAAAGAGGTCAATCTTCTTGACACCCAAAAAAGACCGGGAATGGACTCTCCATGTAGATGGGGCAATAAATATGAAAGGCACTGGCCTAGGATTAGTCCTAAAATCACCACAAGGAGACCTGATTGCACAGGCTATTAATTGTGAATTCAAAGCCACGAATAATGAGGTGAATATGAAGCCACGATTCTTTGGATTAAAGGTATGTATAGAACTCGGTGTAGCAAATCTCAAGGTAAAAACTGACTCTCTCTTAATTTCCAATCAAATCAAAGGAGTATATCTTTGCAAAAGATTCAAAGATGATACTCTATTTGGAATATGTCAAAAACCTTTGCAAAAAATTGAAAACCTTTGACATTGACCAAATACCAAGGGACTTAAATACCTAGGCGGATGCCCTAGCTGACCCTGGGATCAAACTTGACACTGTTGTGTTTGACAAAATACCCATCGTCCACCTGCTGGAACCAACCATAGAAAGTCCTGAACAAATTTGCCCTATCCAGGAAGATACAACCTCCTGGACTAAACCTTACTATGATTGGTTCCTACGAAGGATACTCCCTACAAATAAAAACGAAGCAAGGGCCCTGAAAATCAAAGCATCCACTTATACCATTATAAATAACACCTTGTTTAAAAAGTCTCAGTGGACCTTACTTACGTTGCACGGAACCAAATGAAGCCACCAGGTCATAGAAGACATCCATAATGGATCTGCGAAATCATAAAGGTGGAAGGAGCCTGCAAGCAAAATTCTCGGGACAGGCTACTTAAGCCAACCACGAGAGCCGATCGCATAGCATATAGTTCAAAATGTGAAGCTGTAAAATCCATTCCCCTTATATCCATCAACCATCGAGCTACAACATTCCATCTCGGCCCCCTGGCCATTCATGAAATGGGGCATGGACATAGTAGGGAAGCTACCTCGGGCGCTGGACAAAAAGTCTTCATGCTAGCAATGACTGACTACTTTTCCAAATGGATAGAGGGAGACTCTTACAGGCAAGTCAAAGAAAAAGATGTCATATCATTTATCAAAAGGAATATCATATGTAGATATGGAATACCTTGAAAATAGTCTGTGATAATGGTACACAATTTGTGGGAAAAAGAACAAATAACTTCATGCACAATGGAACATCAATCTAGTCACATCTACACCAGGCTACCCTAAAGCCAACGGCCAAGCGAGAATCAAGCAACAAAGTAGTAATCGGTTTGCAAGAAAAAGGCGAAAAGAAGAAAAGGAAGATGGGCGGGAAGAGCTCCCCTAGTCATATGGGGTGACAGACCACACCCAAAACAGACCACGGGCCGGACACCATATTCCCTGGTCTATGGTCGCGAAGCGATAATACCAGCAAAAATTCATGTGCCAACTACCGAAGCGGCTGAACACAATAGAAGAGAACAGGCCCCTATTACGGGATAACCTACTCTTAACGAAAGAACTAAGGGATGCGGCCAAAGTCGGGATAGCCGCCTACAAACGAGCGAGCCGAAGTTACAACAAAAATGTCAACGTCAGAGTATTCAAAGAAGGAGACCTGGTACTAAGGAAAGTTTTCCCCAACACCAGAGAAAAGAACGCAGGCAAACTAGCCCCTACATGGGAAGGCCCGTACTTAATTGATTCAATAGTGGGACAAGGAGCTTACAGGCTACAAACTTTGGAAGGAGAAATGATCCCCAGATCTTGGAACATTTCCCACTTAAAACTATTTCATATCTGAGAAGCAGGTAAAACTACCCACCATATATACATGTTAATAGAACTTCCTGCTATGTGTTAAGTTGCTTGCCTGTTATTCTTAATTTCACCTGAAACTTTATTTCAAATCCTGAAAACTTGTTTTACGCCTTCTTTTCACTTTTTATATGTTACACTTTAGGCTTAAACAAATGTTCAGGATTGAGGGCCACTCCACCCAACCTGAACAACATTTCTAAAAATGCTCTAATTTGGCACCCGCCCGCCCGAAAATTAAACGAGCTCGATACAAAAAGACAAGTACAAAGGTGGAATAGACCATAGTACTTGTCAAAGAAGCCCTCCCGACAGGCTGAGGGCCATAAGCCCTCCTGACCGGCAACCACCCTCATTCTTAAAAGCCCTCCCGACAGCGAGATAGAGCCACCATTTCCCATAAACACGGGAATGAGGGCCATAAGCCCTCCCGACGAGGCATTACTCTAACAAAAAATATCACATGAATGTACAGTACAAATTCCAGTCAAACACAAAGAAGAAAATCAAGAGAAGAAAGGATGTATTAAAACCTACCCAGGAATATACCCTTCCCAGGCAACAAAACCGTCTATCCAGGCAAAGCCAACAAAACCAAAACAAATCCTAAATTATTTGTTCGGGGAACATCCCCTCCCGAATAGGCCAAAACAAAGACAAAATCCCACAAACAGAAAAAATCAAACTAGCCCGCCTTGGACACGATGTGAGCCAATCCCCTCATCAGCACCTCCTCTTCTTCATCTCCCTCCTCTTGACATCACTATTTTTCCCTTTGGATGGAGGAGAGTCCACTTCCTCGTCGGCATGCAACTTACAAAGCTCGGGATAAGTGGCATTGAGATCGGCCAACTCCCGATCGGGATTCCAAAAAGGCGACTTGACAGCTCTTTCATAGCATCCACACGGCCCTTGCCAAAGAAATACGATGCGGCATCTTTGTACCCGGCCTGGACCTCATCCCTCTCTGACCAATTCTTCATTTACTTTCAACTGCTCATGCATAGCACACGCTTTTCGACCTTGACTCCTCCCGAGCAATATCAAACTTAGCACGAAGAGCCTTGAAGGCATCTGAGCGATTTCACTTAGAAGACTCCACCAAAGAACCGAGCCTTTCCCCCTCATTATCCTCCTTCAAAGAATGATTCTCGGCCTTGGACACCTCCAACTCGCTTTAAACTTGTCGACATCTTTTTCAAGATTTGTACCTCCCAATCCAAGGCATTTTTAGACCATGGATGATTCCAATTGACAGCGCTCCTCGGACATCATTAACATTCTGAAACAAAAGAAAAATGCCTATCTAAGCCACAAAAAAAGAAAACACACAAAAATTCACAATAAACAAAAACAATATTTACCTCCTGAAGCATGGTAACCAAGTTGGCAAAGATAGTCCCTGAACGATACATAGCGGCCAAAGCACGAGCGAAGCTTCCTCCTGCACGATACTTGAAATAAGGATCATCAACCACAAAAGCCTGAGCCTGAATTTGATCCTTAGCAAACTGGACCTCATCCATACGAGCCCTAACCCCCCGACCTCATGAACTCCCTAGGCTCATCCACTCTCTTCCTCTTCTCGGACGGTCACTATCATCCACAATCTTTTCGGAGACGTCAAGCGAACTTCCCGCACGGGTTCAAACATGAACGGCACTATCACTTCCCGTTGCCTCACTTGCTCTTTGACTTCTCCCCATGTCTGGGAGACCCTGCCTTCACCAAAGACAGACCAAAACTAGCAATTACCTGAGAAGCCCTGGTAGGCGCACGACGAGTTTCTAAATCAGCAATATAAGCAGGAATCCAATACAGGAAACAAAATGATAAAAAGATAAGCAAAAGAACTTACTCCCTAACGAAGATGCCCCTGGAACCTTAGTGCTCTTCACAGGCTTATACGTACTCAACTTAGCCTTCTTGAAACGAGGCATAGAAGCTTGCCCCAGACAGGCAGGCCAAGCCCTCTCCTCTTCAGGCAACGCCATAAACGCTGCTATCCGGTCAGCTGACCCCTCAGCATCAGGATCATTCACCCAATCATTTACTAAAAGAAAGCACGGGCAAAGTAAGTGAACTCTCCAAAAATATTATTACCAAACCAAAAATAATGCAGGAAAGAAAGATTACCTCCTTCAACAAACCGGGTAATTGAGATAGTCCAGGTCAGGGGCAATTGATTCAGCCTTGATAAACATATAAGTTTGAGCCCAACCTTTATCATCCCCTGAATCAAAATTGGTGATCAGGTGAGCCATCTTTGACCTGACTCGAAAATTAAACCTCCCAGTAGAATGACTCTTCAGGTGATAGACATTCTTAAAATCATCCAGGGTAATAACCAATTTATGCTTAGAACATAAATGCTCAATAGAATGGACAATCTTCCAAACCATTGGCATGAGTTGAAACGGAGGAACCCTAATAGCCCTAATCACCTCAGTCATAAAAGGAGAAAGGGGAAGTTGACCACCACCCCTGAACGCCCACTCAAAAATACAGAACCAACCCGGGCTACTCCAATTAGCCCTGACAGGACCATTCTCAGGAATCCAAACCTCAGCCCCATGAGGAATAAGGCCCCTGCCCTTTATATAATGCTCAAAAGCAGGTTTCAGTTGATTGGCCTCATGAAAAGAAACCGCCAAAGCCTTATTAGGAGAATATTCAACCCCTTATAAGACATAGACAGAATCTGCGGAGGAGCAACAACCTCCACCACATCATCCTCGGGGATGATATCGGGGACCCCCCTCAACCTCGGCGAAACCATTTCAACTTCAACAGGAACTTTTTCGGCCTCGGCGGAGCTTTTGAAACTAACTTTGTGCTTCTCCCACTGACCATATATTATTTTTTCTGGAAGATGAATTTTTCAAAGAGAGAATTTTTAGAAAGGGAAAGAAGAAATTTGGAGATTGAGATGTGGAAACAATCACGGCAAAGGAAGGCTATTTATAACCGCAAATCCTAAACGGCTAGAAAAGAAAGTGGTAGAGACTAATCATGACTCTCCTAGGGTTTTGTGAACCTACCCTATTAATGACAGATAACCGTTACAAGAAGTTAAACCAAACACCAATTCTAAATCCGATAGAAAGTCCCCTGCACAAATCACTTGCACAGCCCCAAAATTTTTATCTCCTCATTCCTGGCGAGACCCAATAAACGAATAAGCAGATAAGGGGCAATTGTTGGGCCCTAAATTATCCTGCCTGACCTGATACAGGCCAAGCAACAGCCAAGGACAACTTCCAGGCTTAAGATATCTAAAATCAGGCATTACTTCAACACGGATAGGCACCAAGCAGGAGTTGGTAAGAGACAGGCGAAAGATAACCAGCAGCCTAAAAAGGAGAAGCACCAGGCCACTGCAGGCGACAAATAGGCAGTTGATATATGTTCCCTACAAAAAAGGAAGACCAATTCCGAAAGCTATGATAAAGGAAGCGATCAAAACAACGGCTAAGAAAGAGGCAACCACCTCCGGGTAAATAGGGCACATTCCCTATTTACCAGGAAAACCTAAACGGCATAAGAGGAAGGAAGAAATCACCTATAAATAGAAAGGAAGAGAAGATGAGAAAGAGATCAGATATACCCTCACTTTTACTTGTATTCTTTGTATTCTTAAGCTATATATTACTTTGTCACGCCTGATATAACAATACTCTGTCAGGCTATCTAAAACCATAGTAACAATCACTCCTGGCTTGGTGCTCGTGGTTTTTTCCCTTATTCCTAGGGTTTTTCCACGTATAAATATCTTTGTGTCATTGTTTATTAGTTCGTTTTACACTTAATTATACCAATCAGGCGAGTTATTCGAGTTAGATCACCCTACATATAAATCCCTGGCAGGACGCTCTAGATCAGTAAAAAACCTGTCAAAACAATAACATAAATAATGCTTTCATACAATACATTATCATTCATATTAGTCATAATATCAATGTTTGATCTCTTATAAGTAACCATCGCTGCATACATATGAATCATATTTGAATTTCCAATAAATCATACATGACGGACGCTTAAATGTGTCATAAGCCATGAATTACTAAACCAATAATTACATCAAAATATCAAACTTCATTCAAGAGATACGGTAGAATCTTGAAGCAAATTCATGACATACCATCAGATATTCCATTGATCACCAAAACATGTCAGAATGCATTCAAAAAACTGATTCTTGTATGCAATTCAGTCATCCATCCATTTTAGTAACATAACACAGGCCGCCAAAGTGAATATAAATTAAATAACGAATATGTTACTAAATGCTCCAAACATGTTACTGCATGAATTAAAGCGACACAAAATGACAATTAATTATTGAATCACTTATCTGCACAGGTTGCCAAATTTTGATTTGTAAATTTACCAAGAAAATTCCCATATTATCAAATCCTTGTGAGTCGTGCCCCATGAGAATGTAACATCACAACAGTGTAGTCATTACTAATACCCATTCTCATCTTCACCAAAACGCAAACAAATCTCTCTGATTTTCATATGTCGATATCGTTGATCCAATATAAATAAAATACTCTTTAAGAATGTGTCCCTTGACATATATAAAAACATTATACAAATTTCTTCTCCGTCCTTTTCTGCCATATTCTAAAATAATCACCCACAAATTTCACCAGTGTTAACCTTCATTATCATTCCTTAACATTCGTCATCTTGAAATATTTCGGAATTATTCTATTAGATTATTAGATAATTAAGTATGCACGAATAAGGATTGATAATAATTAACCACACCGTATCGACTTCGCTTTCCTAATAGAATAATTCGACCCTTATTTGTGCCCGGGTTAAACCGAATTTCATATTGAGATAAGACGGCGTCCCTTTAATTTTGGGCACAAACCAAAAATCAAAGAAGTAATTCAGAAGTATTATGTGTAGATTGTTAGATCGTTCTATGATGCAGAAGATGAGATTATTTTTCTATATATCAAACATCTTCAATCTATGTCTATTTATATAGATATGAAAGTTAGAGGGGAATGTATTTGTGAAGAGTTGTCACTTTTCACAAATCCTGACATATTGAATGTCTATTGTGTGAATTAAAACCCGTCAAAGTTTCCCGGGTATTGCCCCGAATCCCCTCTATCAAAGTTGTTCAAATGACAACTATTTCGTAAATTCGTAAATAATTATGCAAGTGTACACTCCGTACTACCCGAACTTACATTATATTATAGCGAACTTACCCATCTACGAACCAAAACCGAACACGCTAAAATGAACCGGTAATTACACTTAAATTACCAACACATGCTTCATCCCCTCCCACTTGGAGTCTTTCTTATTCACTAGGAGCAGCTTTCTTGGCTATATAGGACGTGCTACCAATTGCCAATGAAGGTGCAAAGAGCTAGACTCCAAAGAGGGACCACAAGTGTTTCTTTCAAGGTTCACCAACTATTTTAATCTTTGTTAGCTATATTTCTCACTTCAGAAAGGTCTCTTCCTCTTACCATATCATGCTCACATGCCTATTATCATTTAAGGACATATTCTCATCTTTGAACGTGCCATTTAAGGCAGAAATGCCCTTGCTGCACACAATTGCAAGACAGGCTATTCAGAACCATTCTTGCAATCAGATGTTTATTGTAGAGGTCATAAATCCCTAATCTCTTGGAGTTTTCTATATCATTTTAAAGATAAAGGTGTTGGTTATCATTACCAAGAAGAATCACCCACAAATGTTGCTTTGAACTCAAGATATGGAGCTTTGAGCGATAGCAGGTCATGGTTGTTGGTGATTTAAGAGTAATTACCGGTTCATTTGACGTAATTAAGGTCGATTCATTGATGGGTAATTTCTAAATAATATAATGCGAGTTCGTGAAGTACGGAGTGTATGCTCGTGTAATTATTTATGGGATTGCGGAATAGTTTTCGTTCGAAACTTTGGCAGTAATTAAATTCCGCGTAATTTAATTAATTGCATCTAAATTTCTGAAGAGTTGCAACCCTTCAGAAATACATCACCTGTTTCCCTTTTTCCCCAAATCCTTCCTATATATATAGTTGAAGGATGAGAAGAAAATTGATACCGAAAATTAATAATCTTCTACTGCATCAAAAGAACGTTTAACAATCTACACAAAATATTTCTAAATTACGTCTCTGTTTTTTGTGCCAAAAATCAGAGGGCACCGTCTTATCTCAGTAGAAAATTCGATTATACCCAAGCACTGTTAAGGGTCGAATTATTCTATTAGGAAAGCGGAGTCGATTCGGTGTAGCTACACCATCGATGGCGGCAAGAGCTCTGAATAAAGTTTTCGATGAGGAAAGCAGGAGAAAAGCGGATGAAGAGGTGGAGCAGATGATTGCACGGCTGCAGAAGGTGGTAATCCGACCAAAGGAGAAAGCGGGTACAGGAGAGGTGGGGTGTTTGAATACAAATATGAGTGCTAGAGAGAGCAGTGGACAAAGCAAGGAGATGAATGTTGGAGGAGGATATGAAGATGAAGGGCCTGAAAAGGGGATAGTGGTTACTGACCAGGGGAAGAGGGTCATATGGTAGATGTTGAAGTTCAGATGGGGGATGCTAGGCTGCGAGAAGATGGGGAGCTGGAAGATGGGACAGCCTATAAAGGGAGTAGTGGAAGATGGACACGACTAGCAAGAGGGGAGGGGGCAAAAGAGACTGGGAGCTGTTTGGTGGTGGTTCACGCAAAACGTGGCTTTGAGGATGACGGGGAGGGGGAAAGTGAGTGTGGAAATGCTAAAAGACTTTGTTACATGGGCGTAAGTTCACCTGAGGCGGTGGTTGAGACAGCTCAACCCCGCCGGGCCCAATGAAACTCTTGAGCCTTAACTGCAGGGGGCTGGGCAACCCCGCTGCGGTAGGCGGCCTTAAAAACATTGTCCGGAGGGAGGCCCCGACTATTATTTTCCTTTGTGAGACTAAGCTGAGTGGGGAGGAAATGAGGAAAATGAGAAGTCGTCTGGATGGTTACGAGGGTATTGAGGTAGATAGTGTTGGTCGATCGGGAGGTCTTGCTTTGTTATGGAAGGAGGGGGTTACTTGTGTTCTTAGGTCAGCCACAAATCACTACATTTATGTCACGGTGAGTCACGAGAGTTTACATTGGAGGTTGACGGGTTTTTATGGGTGGCCGGCCATACAAGATAGGTGGTTGTTGTGGCAGCAACTTAGATTGTTGGGGGAGGAGGGACCGGACCCGTGGATATGTATTGGCGATTTTAACGAAACTTTATATGCAAATGAGATGTTAGGAGGTGAAAGACAGCAAAGGCAAATGAATAACTTCCAAGATGCAGTCGACGAATATGGGCTGAGAGATATTCCGTTTGAGGGATACGAGTATACCTTTGATAACGGACGGGCAGGGGACAATAATAGGCAATGCCGGCTGGACAGAGCTTTGGTCACGGGCCTTTGGTTGGACTTGTTTCCTTTTTCGAAATTGATACACTTGGATAGGAAATGGTCAGACCATAGCCCAATTTGTGTGCACATAGCAAGGACGAGGGAGGAAAATGTAAAGCAGAAGAAGCAATTTCGGTTTGAACAAGTTTGGGTAGGAGAGGAGGGATGTGAGGATGCTGTCCAACGAGCGTGGCTGGAGGGGAGTATGGCAACGATTCGACGGTGTGCTATGGAGCTGCAGGAGTGGAAAGGAGTGAGTATAGGGAAAATTGTCCGTGATCTAAAAAAGAAGAGGGGTAGGCTGAAAACGCTAAACGAGGGTAGTCAAAGAGTTCGGGATGTAAATGAGCGTAAGAAAATTCTTAAGGAAATAGCAGACTTAATTTGACAAGAGGAAGTCTTTTGGCGGCAACTTTCGAGAGCGCTTTGGTTACGAGACGGAGATAAAAATACTTCTTTTTTCCATCGAAAAGCAACCCAAAGGAAAGAAAAGAATTTTATATCAAAAATCATGGATGACCAGGGGCGGGTGCACGATATTGCTGAACATGCTGCGAATTTTTTCTCGACTTTGTTCAAGTCATCTAGACCAGGGAACATTGAGGGTTTAATGGAAGGAATTGAAGGCCATGTGACAGCTAACAAGAACTTGACGCTGACCGAGGAATACCGAGGTGAGGAGGTGTTGGAAGCCTTGCAACAAATGCATCCTTTAAAAGCACCGGGTTTAGTTAGGATGAATGCTCTGTTTTATCAAACGTATTGGCACATTGTCGGTCCTTCAGAGGTGAGAATGGCACTTAGCATACTTAATGGGGCTGATTTTCTGGATGGCTTAAATCATACAAATATTGTTCTTATTCCGAAAAAAAGGCGCCGGATAAACATTCGGATTTTTTGCCAATTAGCTTATGCAACATCCTGTACAAAATCATATCTAAAGTGCTAGCAAATAGATTGAAAATTTTCTTGGACAAGATAGTGTCGGAGAACCAGAGTGCATTCACACCCGGCCGGCTGATAACCGATAATGTGTTCGTCGCTTTTGAGGTCTTCACCACATGAAGAATAACATAAGCGGAGGGGGACACATGGCCCTTAAACTCCACATGACGAAAGCATACGACAGAATAAAATGGGCTTTCCTTGAGGAAGTGCTTGTGAGGATGGGGTTCGACCAGGGCTGGGTAAATAGGGTGATGATTTGTGTGACGACGGTCTCGTATACGATAGGAGTAAATGGTGAGCAGTCGAGAATTATCAAGCCCGAGAGGGGATTAAGACAAGGTGACCCTTTATCGCCATATCTTTTTATTCTTTGTGCGGAGGTCCTTTCTAGCCTACTTCGAAGAGTAGTGGAACAAGGGATAATACATGGGGTCAGAATTGCACCCATGGCACCAATGATCTCGCATCTGTTCTTTGCCGACGACAGCCTTATTTTTGCCAAAGCAAACGAACGTGAAGCGGCCAAAGTGCGTGACATTCTCCGTTTATATGAGCAGGGATCGGGACAGCTTGTTAATCTTGACAAAACCACGCTCTCGTTTAGCAAGGGTACAGCTTGGGCCAGGAAGCAGCGGGTCATTGAGGTGGTACGGGTTCGTATGGTGGAGGAGCAGGACCGTTAACTCGGACTTCCAACTGTGGTAGGGAGGTCTAAGAAAAACCTCACAAGCATCATTAGGGACAGAATAAGGAAGAAGCTTCAAGGGTGGCGGGGTCTAATGCTCAGCAAGGCGGGGAATGAGACATTGATAAAGGCGGTTGGCCAAGCAATTCCTTCCTATACCATGAGTGTGTTCAAACTACCGTCAAACTTCTGCAATGAGCTTAGGTCTCTTGTCTCGGGTTTCTGGTGGGGTTCAGAAAGAGGGAAACGGAATATACCTTGGGTTGCTTGGAGAAAGATGTGCCGTCCCAAAGGAGAAGGAGGACTCGGGTTTCGCGATTTCGAGAATTTCAATGATGCTCTACTGGGGAAACAAGCGTGGAGGGTGATCACACAACCCGAATGTCTCATGGCCAGGGTACTCAAAGGCAAATACTTCACGAATACGGAGTTCATGAATGCGGAACTGGGTAATTTACCTAGCTACTCATGGAGAGGGGTGTGGGCAGCTAAAAGGGTGGTACTGCTAGGGGCGAGGAAACGGATAGGTGATGGCATGTCAACTCGTGTTTGGTCTGACCCATGGATACCTAACACCCAAACCAGACGGGTCCTATCTCCCTGAGGGAACCACGATGAGGACATGAGGGTCCATGAGCTGTTTCATGAGGATGGATTGAGGTGGGATGAGGAGAAGCTGCTATCCACCTTCATACCTTTTGAATGTGATCGAATTCGGCAAATTCGAATTAGTGACTCGAAACCTCATGATGAATGGTGCTGGGAGTTAGAGAAAGATGGTCATTACACTGTTAGGTGGGCATATAGACGGCTAATTGGAGATGGCAATGTAGAGGAAGGACAATCCGAGTCAAGCAGAGCACGGTGGATATGGAATAAACTATGGAGCACTCCGGTCTTGCCCCGAATAAAAGTCTTCTTTTGGAAATTATGTAATGATGCTATTGCCACGAGAGGAAATATTTTGGCCCGAATAGAATTGACAGATGAGACTTGCCCACGGTGTCGTTATGGTGTGGAGACTTGTCTCCATGCCATGCGATATTGTGGTGGGGAGGGGGAAATATGGGATGACTTGGGTGTGGAGGGGATGGAGGGTGTCGGGTTTGGGACAACACGGGATTGGGCAGAGGAGATGATGGGGGGGATGGGAATGAGGGAGTGTACGGAGTTTATGACGAGCTGCTGGGCAATCTGGGAGGATAGAAACAAATTGGTGTTCGAGGGTGAAGGGGGAGGTACTATTCGGGTGGTACGAAGAGTGAGGGAGCTGCTCTGGGAAATGCAGATGTCCGCTTCTAAGTGCGCAGACAGGGGAGGGCAGAAGAAGGGGAGGAGGGAAGAGGGCGCCTGGACTAAACCGAAACAGGGGAGTGTGAAAGTAAATGTGGATGCAGCGATTCTGGACGGAGTTGGAGTAGGATGGGGATGTGTTGGTAGAGACGAAAATGGGAAAGTAAGGTGGTGTACAGTCACGCAACAACGAAATGAGATGAGTGTGACTATGGCGGAAGCGATGGGTATATGGCATGGAATGCGTGAGGCACTACGGAATGAGCAGCTAAACATTAAAGTCTCAAGCGATTGTAAGGTGGTAGTTGAGGCTCTGCAGCGGAAGACAAGGGACAAAAGTGATTTGCAGCTGGTTTACGACGACATTTACTTATTATGTAATTCTTTTCATAGTGTTTGCTTTTCTTTTACGCGTAGGAAAAACAATATGGTAGCTCATAAACTTGCTCACTTCGGACCGTGGACTGAGGGCCGACGTGCGTGGTCAGATACGATTCCGTTGGATGTTGTCTGTTTGGCGGATCGTGATTTAGAATCAATATAGTTTTCCCTACTGGGGTTACTTTCAAAAAAAAAATCTAACAATGGCTGACCTCTGCTGTAACATTTAGCGTTCAGGGGCTAATTTAAGATTGCATAACTCTTACCTTCGAATGAATAAGGAGGCCTACCATATACCAAATTAAAGCTACATGAGTAATATTTCATATGTAGGTAGAATCACACCAATGACTTTCCTAAATATTGTGTTATCCATCTTTGAACGCTGACAGGTCAGTTTCAGAAATGGGATAACATTCTGCTGCAACCTTTTTGTTTGGGCCACATGTGGAGGTATAGGGCAGATACGAGCACGAATCCAAGTTTCACATTTGGATATGCCTTAAGCTTTCGATTGACATGAGGATCATGGGATTTAGTTGAGTAGAACTCGAGATACAAAGTTTTGAGCACATCTCTTCTACAAATGGCCTGGCGGAATGGGTTTAAGCTCGGATTTCTTCCAGCAGTTGTTTGAGCGCGACAGTCACTAGGACTGTCTCTTTGACAGCTTGATGTATTCCTTTATAGGGTAGGTTTTGATGGAACAAAGATCCGAACACGTAGCTCCCGCTGCTCAAATCCGTGAGATTAATATCAACAACTCATTACTCCTATTAAGCTCTTATTGGAAGAAAGATAAACCCCACTTTAAATTGATGCATTTTCCAATCTTCCCACCTGGGTCAAATATCTTCCTAGAGTAACTTTGCTTTGTGATACCCCTTGGTTTATGTCGTTATGCCCATAGTTAAGTTTGGTAATGGAGCCTTCCATCTCTTAGTCCTCTCGGATCAAGGATCAAAACAAGCTGGTTTGGCCTCCTAATGAATTCGAGTTCAAGCTTAGTTTTTAAGCCACCACTTTCAGAATACTTGGTGCAACACCCCCATTTATACAAGAGCCTTTTGCCAGGCTTCCCAAGTAAATGAGAGCGTCACCATTTCGGTTGTCCGAGGTAAATGATACAAAGACAGAATAATCCAAAGTACTTTAATAAACTTTAAATGAATATTGGTTTTTATTACATTTGTCTAAACCAAACTGAATAATAAATAAGTACAAACTCGCAGCGGAATAAATTAGATAAGTTTATAAAATAAAATGGAACAGTATACTAAAGTGAGCTAGACGCCTAAGGTCACGGCCAAAACATCCTCATGAAGTCCCATGCTCCCAGATCAACAGTCTCAAGCACCTATTAGTCAAACTGCTCCCCAATAATTGGTTCATCAAAGGTATTTACAGAATACACGGTCAACCAAACGATTGAGTAGGATAATTAAACAACATTAAACAACCACGATATATATAACTTCCAAGATATCCACTGACAACCACGTTATCCACCAGAGACTAAGCCTGGGGCCTTCCATTCCTCACGTTATCCACCAGAGACTAAGTCTGGGGCCTTCCAATACACACATTATCCACCAAAGACTAAGCCTGGAGCTTTCCAATTCATAAACCAAACCAATCCAGCATATAGCCATATGAACATGCATTACAACTGATAATAATAATCATCCAACTCAATAACCAGCCAGAAGCTAACATCCATTCAACATACGAACATCCATGTAATAATCAACACAATAACAGCTATAGTTGAGTAGTTATGCTACCTTTTAGCAAATTCTTCACGCCACAAACCTAGCACAAGATTAGGAACGCTTCTCGACGAACTCGAGCTCTACAAATAATAATTAAGGGAAAAATTAATAACTAACTAATAAGATTTCTATATCATATGACTCAAAAAAATTAATAATTAAGCAACCCGATTAAGTGTAGTCTACCCATCTTATAAGACACATTATAATATAAAAGAACTCAGTTATTATGAAAGTGGGTTTATGATAAAATAACTAAGAAAGTGTAAAGAATGAAACGATAAGTGTAATTGTATTGATAAATTCGATTACAAGATGATGTATATATATACTAAATTACAAGAACTAACTCTCCTAAACATAAGCTAACAAATACCACATAATATGGATACATAAGACTAGCAAAGAAAGAGGACTTTGACTAACAATATACAAGAGAATAGGAGGAAGAATAGGAGTTAGGTATGACTTGAATTAGTAGCTTCTTGAGTGTTGAATGTGGACTCTTTAGTGACGGAATTAATATTCTTAACAGAAAGACTCGACTTAGACCGTCTTACAAACTTTAACCATTAATATAAGATCCTTTGCTCCAAAGACCCACCAAAATAACGTAGGATTCATGCAAGTTACGTACACCATACACACTAATTGACCATTTGTTCACGTAATAGCTTCACCCACGAAAGCAAACACTCCTTCACTTCGACATCCATACCAAACCCAGCTCACACTTTGCACACGACCATCCCGACTTAGTGGTAAGCTAAATATTAGGTGTCGTAAATGTTAGAATTAAGCTACCAAATTAGAAATTTATAAATCAAACTCGACTCTACACTATGCAATAAGAATAGTAGTAAACGGAAGTAAGGGTCGAACCCAAGAGAAGGGATTTAAGACTAAAAGCTTGTATTAGACTAATGACAATGGACAAAGCACAAGACTATGCACAAATTATGGATATTAACGATGGTCAATAATAGAGACACATAAGAGGAGAATTGGCATTTGGAGAAAACAAGTGACAAAATGAAAGAGATGTGATTTTTTCTATGAAACAAGGTAACAAACACTTGGTATGCAAACAACAATAATATGAGATGAAAACTTGGTATAATCCTACAAGCTTCAACTTTTCTCAAAGCAAGACTCTTTTCTCTCCAATTTCATTTACCCAACAACAATCCTCAAGAAATTGATCACCACTATCTAAGCCAACAATGATAATCCTACTTAAACTACAATTTCCAACACTAAGCCATGTAAGAATTGTAGCCAAGAGCATGAAGAACACAACCAAGAGGAAAGTAAATGAGATATCAAAAGAGCATGTCTAAGCCAACAAACCCAATGATACAAACAATTTCTACTCACAAATATTGATACTCTAAGCCAAGATAACAATAATTATGAGATGCTTCAACAAGTTGTCACAAAAGCAAGGAACTTTGCAACAAACAAGCAATAGATGAACATAAAAGAGGCAAGGGTAATTACTTCTTGCAACAAAACATTCATCATGGCATTCACACATAGAAATTGAAATAAATGAAAGATTAGAGAGTAGAGAGTCAATACAATGATAAAGTCGAAGACTTAAAACGGATTACACCAAGCAAGGAAGGATTTAGCCTTCCATAGTCTCCAAAAACCGAAAATAACAAGGAAAGATTACAACTTGAATGAGGAAGTCTTCTAAATTATTACAAGCTTAAAACTCTAAATGATAAGATTAGATGAGATGATATGATGTTGTATGATGTCCTCAGGTCTTCAAACTCTTGGGTATATATATGGCTTCACGAAAACCTAAAAATATTTCCACTTAAGAAGCCCAAAAGAAGATTAAGAAAGGCCCGTAAAACAGAGCTGTGCAATCTGCGCAACCTGCGCCAAAATCCCCCTTGCCTGCGCAATCGTGTGCAGCTGCGCCCCTAGTTTGCGCAGCCTGCGCCTGGGCTCGCACTTTTGGCCTTCTAATTCCAAGAACTAGACCTCTTCAATTGTTCTCATTTCTTCTAATCTTCACTCCTCACTTCTCCCAGCTGGATATAAGACCACATGTGAGCCGCTTGTGCCTCGTCTTGACCGTTGAAAGGTTCTCCTTGTCCCTCGGGTTCCGTGCATCAAAATAAATTGTAAAACCGAGGTAGAATGCACAAGTTACCATATCAAAACCGATTATAAAATACTAGGAAAAGCACACCTAAAGACCCATATTAAAAGACACGAGGGTGATAAAATCACCCTCTTAGACCGACACAAAACACTACTATCAAACTCCCCCACACTTAGACTTTTGCTAGTCCCGAGCAAAACCCGAGATAAGCAAATATAAAGTCTACAAGAGAGTGTAGGAGTGAATTATCACTCTTCCCTTACCTCTTCCTTCTTATATCTCTCTCTTAAACAACCACCAATTAAGAAGAAAAAGAAAACTTGACTCAAATTTTGACACAAACTCTTCACTCGCTCCCCCGCCTTATATCTCCCTCAAAAAAGGACTCAACACACCGCCAACCCGACTCATCACACAACTCCACCCTTCTTATATCACCAAAGTAGTAATGGTTACTCTTGCCTTATCCCAAGGCAATAGCAAAGTGACCTACACCATCCTCCAAATAATTCATACTCCCCTTATATCACCCCCTTATCACTCCAAGCAATGCAAGTTATGCTACTAAGTTGGCCAAACACCAATAAAGATCAACAACTTAGTAGCCAACATGAAAAACCACCAATTTGAAGCAATTTTCTTTGACTCAAAAAGAAATTAAGTCCTAAAACTAGCCTCCTTCCAAGACCCTCCTTATCACTCCCTTCTTGTCCCTCCTTATTTTTGGTGTTGCTTTTTCAATTTTTTTTCATTTTTTTGTTGAAAATCCCTCATTTTGCCTAAGGTGCCCTTTCGGGTTTTCACCTTAGCTTTTTCTTTCCTCTCATGGTGGCTTGCAACTCAATTTTTCATTTTGCCCGGAACTCCTTTTCGGGTTTTCATTCCGTCCCCGGCCACCTTCCCAATCTTGCCTTAGGTGCCCACCCTTGTGGGTTTTCACCTAGCCGGGATTTTTTTTTTCGCATTGACAAAAAGAGCAATTTACATATATTATATTTACTCACTCCCCCACACTTAAATCTCACATTGTCCTCAATGTGGAGGAGTGCCAAATTCATCAAGAATTGTTGTGGGAGGGGCCCGAGCCTTCACCTTGCTCATATGCCCCTCGGTGACCTCTTCTTCTTTCTCGTCTTTCCCTTTCTTTCTTAGCCCTCATGTAGGCTTCATCAACTTGGGATTCATTAATGGTGGGTTGGTAATTGGGTTCATGTTGGTGGAGGGTCATGCCAAATAGGCCTTGAATGAGGTCAAAGGAATCTTCTTGGGCTTGAGCATCGTGGTATGAATCTTCAAGATATTGGTGGTGCCTTTCGTTTTGCACCCCAAATTGTTGACTCACTTGCTCTCGCCACTCGTTTTGAGCTCTCCACATGGCTTGATTGTCTTTCCAAAGCTTGGCTTGTTGTTGCTTCCAAGCGGAAGATTCTTCTTGCCTCCTTCTTATTCCTTCAAGCATCTTCATTTGGGCCAATTCGGCCTCATCTCCCAACCTTTTGTCCTCTTCAAAAGCATTTTAAAATTGTTCCAAACTCTCCAATCTTGGCCCATGTAGTTGTTACCAAGAATGGGAGCTCTCAACCCTCCCACTAATCTCTTTTAAAGTCCCCCGGGTGTCTTCTAAGTATTGGAACATTTGATGTTGCCATGGTTCCATAGTCGAAGTGGATGAACACCCGGCCTCATGCATAGGGGTGTCTTGAGGCGGTTGGTAGGATGAAGGAATATGTTGGGTAGCATGAAATCCCCCCCTATAATCTCAACCTCTATTTCCTCCATTTGTTGGAGATCATGGGATGGCTCAATGGCTCTTCCCTTGCGCACTCGTTGTGGAGGTGGGTTGGGTAGGTTTCCCTCGGCGGGACAATAGAAGTCTCGGGCTCTCAACCCACTTGGAAGGGGGCCATTTAATGGTAGCCTCATGTGTTGTACATCCCCCTCCCCCAACCAATAACAACTCCATGGGAGAGTGTCCAATATTTTGATCATGTGGGTCTCCACCAACCCCACTTCATTGTAAAGATTGTTGCCCCACACCCTAGGTTGGTCATCGGAAATGTTACCAACCAAGCTAGCCACAAAGAGAGTGACTAATCTCCCACAATTTATGCTCTCCTTTTTCTCTGTATGCTTAGCCGCACTCACCACAAAGAGCCTTGCCCAATCTGGTACCGCCTCCCCCTCGGGTAACATTGCTCATATGCACTCACGAACACCATCATTAAGTTTTGTTGGCTCCCCCATCGAAAAGAAGAAACAAGATATCATCCGGGTAAGGATTCAGATTGGGGGGGGGGGGGGTTGTGATGGCGGAGGTTTTGTTATTATTCGTCATATGAGTCTTCCCCGTGAGGCCAACCCATACATCATTCAATGCCATTCCCGGTGGGTTAATGGAGGAGGGTGGTCTAGTGACTCTCAAGATCTCCCTCACCCTCTCGAAAGTTAGAGTATGCCACACTTTATTCAACCGGAAATTTACCCTTGCACTCTCCTTTTCCCCCGTGACATGTACGGTAGATAGGAATTCCAAAGTATAGGCGGGGTAAGTGTTTAGTTGAAGGTTCATGTACCTCTCAATCCCCACCTTGGTTAGGAAGCAAAGTGCTTGGTGATAAATTCCCATATCCCTCAAGGTCCCCAGGTGAAGAAATTTGGAATTATGTAAGGGTTTGCTTTCAAGGAACTTGAAGAAATTTTTGGATTGTGTGGGCAACCCCTCATTCCCCCGAAAAGGCTTAGGTGGTAGTGGTGGTACATCGGATTGTGCTTGATTGGAGGATTCACCTCTCTTCTTTGATTTCCCTTTTCCAAGGCCGAAAAACATTTTTTCTTGCTCAACAAAAGTTTCAAAAGACACTTAAAACAACCAAAAACTGAAAAAATTTTTATGGGGCAATTCAACAAACACCTTAGGGGCACTAGTAAAAACTTGCTTGTTTAAGGTGGTTTTGTCGAATTGTTCCTTTCCTAACAGAAAATCTTTGCCAACAATCCACAATAATCAACAAAAGCAAGAATTTAACCCAACTAACTAATGTAAATAAGATTAAACTAATGTGAAACAAAGAAAGTGGAGGAAAGTTGTTATACCTCCCCGGAACTTCTCAAACTTGCTTGAATAATGATGGATGTTGCGTAAAAATCCCCTTGTGACCCGTAAATCCACTTGTAGAAGCATCAAATTGACCCGGAAAATTTTAGGGTTCTTGGGAAATTTGGGGATTTTGTCAGAATTTTGGTGTATTGATTGTGTTTTTGATGGCACAATCGAGTTATGTGAAGAATTTGGTGAAGAGATTTGAGGTTTATTGATGAAATATGGTGATTTGATAGGTTTTGGAGTGATTAAGAGTGGGTATTGAGGTTTTTTTGTTGATGAAATGGTTGTGGATAATGATGAATGGGACGGAATTGGTAAAGGTAAAGAAGTGGAAAATCGGACCTGCGCAGGTTGTGCAACATTTGGTTTTGCCTGCGCAATCGTGCGCAGCTGCGCTGCCCCTTTGCGCAGGCTGCGCTTCATTTCGCAGTTTTGCTCCAAGTTTCTTTTAATTCCCAATTTCATACTTCTCCTTTTTTTTCCTTGTTCCCCTTTCTTGGCTTCTTCCAATGAACTTGTACATTAAACCCGACTCTCATCTCCTCTTCGGCACGCCTTCCAAGAGGGTTTTTGCAAATCACTACACCATTTAACAAACCTCAAGTGCTTTTTAAATGTCAATGCAATTTAAATTAGTTAAACGAAATTAACATGCAAGGAAATAAATTGCAGGAATGAACTATACTAGGAAAGCAATTAAATTGAGATAGAATTTTTACAAATTTGCCGTTATTTAATGTCGATGGCTCGACATAATGCTTCATGAGGATTAATCTTGGTAAACGGGATCCTCCAATCGAATCTCTTCTTCTTCTTCTTCAAGGCCTTGCATCCCTTCATGGTAGACTTTGATTTGTTGTCCATTAACATTAATCAACTTTCCCGAGTTGGGAGTTTATACATCCACCGCCCCATGTGGATGTACCTTCTTGACAATGTAAGGACCGAACCACCGGGATCGCAACTTGCTCGGAAAATGTTTGAACCGATTTTGGAACACAAGGACCTTGTCTCCTTCCTTAAAGCTTCTTCGGGATATCATCTTGTCATGCCATATCCGAGCTTTTTCCTTCTAAATCGCGGCGTTGTCATAAGAGTCTAACCGAATTTCTTCAATTTCTTGAATTTGCAACTTCCGGTGCAACCCCGCTTCATCCACACTTTGATTGAAGGACTTGATAGCCCAATAGACTTTGTGCTCAACTTCCACCGGGAGGTGGCATGTCTTCCCATATATGAGACGATAGGGAGACATGCCAATAGGAGTCTTATACGTCGTGCGGTATGCCAATAATGCATCATCCAACCGCTTGCTCCAATCCTTCCGGTCCGGGTTCACCGTTTTTTCACGGATCCCTTTAATCTTACGATTGGACACTTCTGCTTGCCCGTTTGTTTGAGGGTGATAAGTAGTGGAGACCTTATGAAGGACTCCATATTTCTTCAACAATCCTCCAATAACCCAGTTGCAAAAGTGCGTCCCCCGATCACTTATGATAGCCTTTGGGAAACCAAATCTTGAGAATATAAAGCTTTGAATAAAGCTAGACACGGTCTTGGCATCATCAACTCTTGTGGGGATCTCCTCCATCCACTTCGAGACATAGTCGACCGCAAGCAAGATATAAAGACACCCACTTGAATTCAGAAAGGGACCCATGAAGTCAACCCCCCACACATCAAATACTTCACAAAGGAGGATAGGTTGTTGAGGCATCTCGTGCCGTCGAGAGATGTTTCCACATCGTTGACACCGATTACACGTCTTCACATAAGCTTGAGCATCCCGGAAAATATTTGGCCAATAGAACCCACACTCCAAAATCTTCCGAGCGGTCCTTTGAGGACCAAAATGCCCTTCACAAGCGTACTCATGACAATGTTGGAGGATTGAGGGGATTTCTACATCCAGAATGCAACGTCGGATGATATTATCTTGGCACATCTTCCACAAGTAGGGGTCATCCCATATGAAGTAGCGGGAAATACTCTTCAACTTATGGCGTTAGCTAGAAGATAAGGATGTGGGAAATTTTCTAATCACCATGTAGTTGACAAGGTTAGCATACCAAGGCTCAACGGCTTTCATAGAATATAGAGATTCATGTGGTAAGCTACCGTCCACCACTCCCATGGTCTACACTAGATCCTCATTGATGTGAAGCCTACTCAAATGGTCGGCTACCACATTAGCACTCCCTTGCTTGTCTTTGATCGCGATGTCAAACTCACTCAACAAAAGGACCCATCTCATTAGCCTTGCCTTGGTGTCCTTCTTGTCTACAAGTTGTCTTATGGATTTGTGATTGGTATAAATAATGACCTTGGCACCCAAGAGATAAGCCCGAAACTTTTCAATGGCATACACCACCGCCTAGAATTCCTTTTCCGTGGTGGTGTAGTTCTGTTGAGCATCATTCAAAAGTGAAGAAGCATATTGTATCACATGAGCTACCTTCCCTTCCCTTTGGCCTAAAACCGCGCCAAGGGCATAATCGCTAGCATCGGTCATGATTTCAAAAGGAAGGTCCCATCTTGGAGCTTAAATTATCGGGGCCGTCACAAGCTTTTCCTTCAAATAATTGAATGCCAACCTACCAGCATCATCAAAAACAAACTCCACATCCTTGTGCAAAAGCTTGCACAAGGGGTAAGAAATCTTGGAAAAGTCCTTAATAAATCGACGGTAGAAGCCCGCGTGTCCTAGGAACGACCATATGTCCCGAGTATTAGTGGGATATGGCAAGGTTTTTATTACTTCAACCTTAGCCACATCCACCTCAATCCCTCTCTTTGAGACTATGTGACCTAACACGATGCCGCTTTTAACCATAAAGTGACATTTTTCGGAATTCAACACAAGGTGTGATTCCGCGCATCGTGCTAGGATCATAGTTAGGTGGTCCAAGCAAGCTTCAAAATTGTCTCCATGGACGGTGAAGTCATCCATGAAGATCTCTAAGACTCTTTCTACAAGATCCAAGAAAAGACTCACCATACATCGTTGAAATGTACCCGGAGCATTACACAAACCGAAGGGCATCCTTCGGTATGCATATGTTCCGAAAGGGCATGTGAATGTTGTCTTGGATTGATCCTCTGGGCATATGGGGATTTGAAAGTACCCGGAGTACCGATCCAAGAAATAATAGAATTCCTTTCCCCCTAGCCTCTCTAGAATTTGGTCTAGAAATGGTAAAGGGAAATGGTCTTTGAATGTCACGGCATTTAGGCGGCGATAATCGATGCAAACTCTCCACCCGGTTTGAATCCGAATGGGAATTAAAGCTCCTTCTTTGCCCTCGATTACCGTCACACCACCCTTTTTTGGTACAAATTGAGTGGGACTTATCCATTGAGAATCGCTAATGGGGTAGATGATCCCCATTTGGAGTAATTTGATGATCTCTTCTTTCGTGAATTCCTTCATTGGTGGGTTCAATCTTCTTTGTGGTTGCCTAACCGGCTTTGCTTCTCCCTCCAACCGGATCTTGTGCATGCATATGCTTGGGCTTATCCCCTTAAGATCCGCAATGCTCCACCCAAAATCTTCCTTGTATTTGTACAATACATCCACCAATCTCTTTTCTTGGTCACCCTCAAGTTGGTTTGAGATTATGAGGGGTAGAGTGTTGTTTTCCCCAAGAAAAATGTACTTCAAGTGGTCGGGGAGTGGCTTTAGATTGGGAGTGGGTGGTTTTATCATGGATGGGAGTGGTCTTTCAAGGGAGGCCTCTAGGGGAAGGAATTTGCTTGGTAGTCATAAGAAGAAGATGAAAAACAAAACTTGGTTGAGCTGGGAATTGCGTAGGCTGCGCTGGTGAGCTGTGCAGGCTGCGCTGGTGAGCTGCGCAGGCTGCGCTCTGGGGTTGCGCAGGCTGCGCATGGGCTCGGCATTGCTTCCTCAATTCCTTTCATTTCTTCTTCCTCCTTAGATTCTTCTAAGGGTTCTTCCTTCTCCAATGCCTCTATATTATCTTGCACATCATGAGACAAAAAAAAACCGCAACCCTTCCTTCTCGACATTGTTAGTGAGGGTCACTTCAAGTGGGTCCCTATAACTCAATTGGTAAACTTGATTTGCCAATGGTTCAATTATATCAAGAAAGTAGCAAAAGCTCAAATCATCGGTCTTTTTCATGATCTCATACACATTTTACTTCAAAATTTTCCCTTCAAATTCTATGGTCAAATTTCCATCATACATGTCAAGTTTTGTTTTGGAGGTTCTCATGAAAGGCCTCCCTAGCAAAAGGGGTGTAGCCTTGGAGTCCGGTTCCATGTCCAAAACATAAGTCATCCGGAAACATAAACTTATCAACCTCTACTAACACATCTTCTACAAGACCTTTGGGGTGAATCGTAGAGCGGTCCGCCAATTGGATCAAAACATTGGTCTTAGAGAATGGAGGCAATTCTAGGGTCTCATAAACGGCGTAACGCATGACATTAATAGAGGACCCCAAGTCTAGAATAGCTCTAGCAAAAGCTTTGCCTTCAATTGAGCACGGTATAGTTAGCATGCCCGAATCATCACACTTTTTGGGAAGATTTCATTTGAAAATTGCCGAGACATGCCTACTAACCGTGACTCTTTCAACTCCTTTCCTTGGCTTATGTTTAGGGGTTGCATACCTAGGGATGGATTTAATGATATTAAAAAGAGGGATGTTGACCTCACATTTCCTAAAAGTTTCATAAAGATCGGAGTCTTTATCAAACTTCTTGGGATTTGTGAGGGCACTAGGAAATGGTACCTTCGATTCATATTCTCTTTCGATTTCCTCAATTTGATCCTTTGTGTTGGTGCTTCCTTTCTTTTCTTTGTCAATGCTCAAAGGGTTCTTTTCTTCTTCCTTATTAGCTTTTGAAGATGTCCCTTTCTCTTGTTCAATCACAAGCTCTTCTTCAATTTGCTTTTCGATGACAATGACCTTTTCTTGTGACTTTGCTCTTCTCTTCTTCTTTGGAGGAGATTCTAAAGTTCTCCCCTTCCTCAATGTCATAGCACTAGCATTTTCCCTAGGAGGGAATGTAGTGGAGGGTATAGAAGTGGAATTCGTTTGGTTTTGTTTGGCAAGTTCTTGGGCAATTTGTCCAAGTTGAACCTCAAGGTTGGCAATCTTGGCATCACTAACACTCTTGTCGGCATCAATCTTGTCAAATCTCTTGTTTGTTTTAACTTGCTCTTGCAAAATGTTCTTAAGCAAGTCTTGAAAACTTGGTTCCTTTTGATAATTGGTGTTGTTACCTTGGTTTCCAAATTGAAATGATTGACCTTGGCTTTGGTTACGACCTTGGTTGTTGGAATTGCCATTCCTATTTCCTTGAAAATTGGAACCTTGACCTTGTCGGGAATTTTGGTCTCTCAAGTGATTGAATTGGCCATTAACAAAGCTTTTGGAAGTGTCACCACCCCAACCAAGACGAGTGTTGTCTCTACTCCCAACATTGTAGGTGTTACCATTGGGGTCATAATTGTAATATCCTCCCCCGGAAGGATTCCTAGCATTGTAATTTCCATAACCCATTGCACTCACATTTTCCACCCCAATTCCTTCTTCTAACATGGGGCAAGCTTCCTCCAAATGAGGACGTTGGCAATTGTTGCATTCCACTTGATTCCTTTTACTCCCTTCCTTGTTTGGAGTGTTGCCTATCATGTTTTTCACAAGATGAGTGAGGTCATTCACACTTTGCTCAAGATTTTGAGTAGAAGAGGAGGAGGTTCCCATTGAAGATGTATTTCTTGATCCCCTTTGACTTCTACCATAATTTCTTGTGGTTGAGGCAAGTCTATCAATGATCTCCTTAGCATCCGCTATGAAAAAATTCTCCAAACCTCCCCCGGTGGCGGAATTGACCATCCTTTGATCTTCTTGGCCTAAACCCTCATAGAAGTTAACAAGAAGGTCATCCCCACTCAACCCATGGTATGGGCATTGAGCCACCAACCTCTTAAATCTTTCCCAATATTCATACATGGTTTCCCCATTAGGGTCTTGCTCTATGGTGGCGATTGCCTTTTTTGCACGGTTGTGGCGCGAGTCGGGATAGAATTTTTCAAGGAAGGCCACTTTCATCTCTTTCCAAGTACTTATGGACCCCGGAGTGAGATAGAAAAGCCAATCCTTTGCCACATCCATCAAGGAAAATGAAAAGGCACGAAGCTTGAATTGATCCTCTGTCACTCCATTTCGGATGGCTCCTTCACACATCATGTGAAACTCCGACAAGTGTCGGTTAGGATCATTTCCCGCTTGCCCATGAAATTTGGGTAAGTTGTGAATGAAGAAACCTTTAAGTTCAAAGTTGGCATTTGCTCCCAAAGAAGGGTATGTGATGCATAATGGTTGTTCATCATAGTTTCTTGCCCTTATCTCCCAAATGGTTCTATTATCGTTCGCCATTCTAGGATATTCTACTTCAATGGGGTCCACCGAAAGTGGTTCTTCTTCAACTTGGGCTTCCCCAGGTGGTATTTGATACAACGGGTTTGTAAATAACCAAGAGTATGCTCCGAATGAGTCCTCTTCAACAGGAGTAAATTCACCACCGAGTGGGGAACTAAACATAAACCTTGACACTACACAAAACAAATTAGAACTTCCACTTACTTCTAACAACAAAGACAAGATAACAACAACTAAACATGTATTTCACAACTCAAGGTTTTAGCTATGTTGCCCTTCTCCGGCAACGACGCCAAAATTTGGTAAGCTAAATACTAGGTGTCGTAAATGCTAGAATTAAGCTACCAAATTAGAAATTTATAAACCAAACTCAACTCTACACTGTGCAATAAGAATAGTAGTAAAGGGAAGTAAGGGTCGAACCCAAGAGAAGGGATTTAAGACTAAAAGCTTGTATTAGACTAATGACAATGGACAAAGCACAAGACTATGCACAAACTATGGATATTAACAATGGACAACAATAGAGACACATAAGAGGAGAATTGGCATTTGGAGAAAACAAGTGACAAAATGAAAGAGATGTGATTTTTTCTATGAAACAAGGTAACTAACACTTGGTATGCAAACAACAATAATATGAGATGAAAACTTGGTATAATCCTACAAGCTTCAACTTTTCTCAAAGCAAGACTCTTTTCTCTCCAATTTCATTTACTCAACAACAATCCTCAAGAAATTGATCACCACTATCTAAGCCAACAATGATAATCCTACTTAAACTACAATTTCCAACACTAAGCCATGTAAGAATTGTAGCCAAGAGCATGAAGAACACAACCAAGAGGAAAGTAAATGGGATATCAAAAGAGCAAGTCTAAGCCAACAAACCCAATGATACAAACAATTTCTACTCACAAATATTGATACTCTAAGCAAAGATAACAATAATTATGAGATGCTTCAACAAGTTGTCACAAAAGCAAGGAACTTTGCAACAAACAAGCAATAGATGAACATAAAAAAGGCAAGGGTAATTACTTCTTGCAACAAAACATTCATCATGGCATTCAAACATAGAAATTGAAATAAATGAAACATTAGAGAGTAGAGAGTCAATACAATGATAAAGTCGAAGACTTAAAACAGATTACACCAAGCAAGGAAGGATTTAGCCTTCCATAGTCTCCAAAAACCGAAAATAATAAGGAAAGATTACAACTTGAATGAGAAAGTCTTCTAAATTATTACAAGCTTAAAACTCTAAATGATAAGATTAGATGAGATGATATGATGTTGTATGATGTCCTCAGGTCTTCAAACTCTTGGGTATATATATGGCTTCACGAAAACCTAAAAATATTTCCACTTAAGAAGCCCAAAAGAAGATTAGAAAGCCCCGTAAAACAGAGTTGCGCAGCCTGCGCCAAAATCCCCCTTGCCTGCGCAATCGTGCGCAGCTGCGCCCCTAGTTTGCGCAGCCTGCGCCTGGGCTTGCACTTTTGGCCTTTTAATTCCAAGAACTAGACCTCTTCAATTGTTCTCATTTCTTCTAATCTTCACTCCTCACTTCTTCCAGCTGGATATTAGGCCACATGTGAGCCGCTTGTGCCTCTTCTTGACCATTGAAAGGTTCTCCTTATCCCTCGGGTTCCGTACATCAAAATAAATTGTAAAACCGAGGTATAATGCACAAGCTACCACATCAAAACCGATTATCAAATACTAGAAAAAGCACACCTAAAGACCCATATTAAAAGACACGAGGGTGATAAAATCACCCTCTTAGACCGAAACAAAACACTACTATCACTTAGCTAGAAATATAAACAATGAACACGAACGCTAGTGATAATCAACAAGACCAAACACCAACCCACCAATCGACAAAAACACGCACCACTCGCCATCCCAAAAGGGACCATTGTGCCCAGCTGACCAGCCCTTATTACAATCTTAAAATGAACATAAGACACCATATAAACGTCCCGAGTTAACTCCATTCACGCTCCAATCAGCCATCATAACAACCGAACAACTTGACTCAAAAGAAACCCAAAACAGTCCCTCAACACATCGAAATCAGAGCAGCGATATCCAACATTAATATTAGATAAATTGGCAAACGAAACCATTAATACATGATTTACAATTATACTAATGTTGGAAAAATAAGGTCCCTCCAAGTGGGGGCCATGTGCATTAAATGAAATGAAGAAAAATGGGTTTGTTGGAGAATGCATGCATGCTAGCTTACTACTATACATACGTAGGACGGTGTCAGTAGTAGGACGGTGTAGTATACCAAGTTTTTCAACTTTGGAGAGCTCAGTTGCAAAATGTACAGGGTATTGAGTACTATAAAAAGAAAGCGTCCGAGAGCATTTCATCATCCACATCCCTAGCAAACACATAAACCAGTAAGTGAGAAATAAGAGCCACTTACTGAGAGTGTGAGAGAAAAATACAGAGAGTTTGAGAGTTAGTGTGGTATTGCTCAAATAATCCTGTCAGTACGGTATCCAGTTGGAAAGGCGTAAAATCTCCGAATGAGTCCCACACATTTAGAATATTATTTCTGAGGGTCCGAGTGTTTATCCGGGTAGCCAGAATAATATTTGTAATCTCCTAGTGAGTACTAGGAAATGCATTGTGTTCCCATTATTTTGCTTATAGTGGAGATATTAAGCGGCCTAAGGGTCCCGTGGTTTTTATCCTTATTCAAAGGGGTTTTCCACGTAGAAAATCGGTGTCCATATTCTCTATTTTGTTGACGTTTTTATTATCGTCTTGTCCATTTTATAATTACACTCCCTCAAGAGGGTAATAGGTCCCCGCTTCCGCTCAATATTTACGCATATTACCAACAGAGTGGTATCAGAGCTCTGGTAGCTCTCGATATACTTTGTGTATTTTTTTTATTAAATGGAGGATACCGTCACAATTAGTGGCATGATAAAATTAACGGCGACCAATTATCCAATATGGAAGCCAAGAATGGAGGATATTCTTTATTGTAAGGACATGTACCATGTTGTCGCATCTTCGACAAAACCCGTTGATAAAACGGAAGATGCGTGGAATACATTAAATCGAAAGGTTGTCGAATTGATCCGTCAATTTATCGATCAGAGTGTTTTTCAGCATGTAGTTAGTGACACAGTGGCTAATGCACTCTGGAATAGATTGGAGTCCATGTACAAACGCAAGACGGCTCTCAACAAAGCCTCTCTAGTTAGACGACTAGTGAGACAAGAGTACAAAGACGGTCGTAGCATGGTGGAGCACCTCAATGATTATCAGGGCTTGTTAAATCAGATAACAAGCATGAAGATAAGTCTCGCAGATGAGGTTCAGGCACTCTTACTTCTCAGCTCCCTCCCAGACAGCTAGGAAACGCTCGTAATGTCTTTAAGAAACTCCATTCCAGAAGGAAACCTCACAATGACAATTGTGAAAGATAGCTTGCTTAATGAAGAAGGTAGAAGAAAAGAATTTGGTACTTCTAACTCTGTGGAAGTCCATGTTGCAGAAACCTCTCGTGGAAGAGGTAAAAACAAAGGGTCGCAAAAACGCAATCAATCTAGGGGGAGATCGAAGGCCAGAAAAGAAGTTACCTACTACTATTGCGAGAAGTCGGGCCACAATCAAAATGAATGTCGGTTAAGGAAACGTGATCTAGCAAAAGGAAAGTATGGTAGCGGTGATCACGAAAGCGAAGGTGAAACCAGTGCCGTAGCTGCCAGTGCTGAAGTATTTTTCATAGGTGACGATGGTTACCTAAATATGGCATGTGAGGATAATATGTGGGTTGTTGAGTCTGGCGCGTTATACCACATCACCTCAAATGTCGACTTCTTCTCTTCTTATACTGTCGGAAATTACGGTAGTGTGAGAATGGGAAATGATGGTTCCTCCAAAATTATTGGTATTGGAGATGTCTGTTTGCAAACCAACACTGGCCATAAGTTGGTACTGAAAATGTCCGACATGTTCCTGACATCCGGCTAAACCTAATGTCTGTCGGGATGTTAGATGATGAAGGTTATTGTAGTCAACTCAATGATAGCAAGTGGAAGTTGACTAGAGGTTCTATGATCGTGGCGCGAGGAAAGAAGTAGAGAACACTTTATATGACTCAAGCGAAAGTGAGTCATGGAGAGGCAAACAATGTTGCACCAGATGCCTCTACCGAGCTTTGGCACAAAAGGCTCGGGCATATGAGCGAGAAGGGCCTACAAATCCTCGCTCGTAAGCAAATCCTCCCTGAAGTGAAAGATGTGCCCCTAAAACCCCGTGTTGATTGTTTGGCTGGGAAACAACATAGGGTGGCATTTCAAAGAACGCCTCGCAAAAGGCGTAGCCACGTTTTGGATTTAGTCTATACGGATGTCTCCTCCATAACAGAAAAGTCACATGATGGTGCATTGTATTTCGTGACTTTCATTGATGATCATTCTAGAAAAATCTGGGCCTCTGCTTTGGCGAACAAGTCCCAAGTACTAGAATCATTCAAGGTGTTCCATGCTAAAGTTGAGAGAGAAACTGGCATGAAGTTGAAGAGCGTTAGAGCAGACAACGACAGTGAGTGTTGGGGTCCGTTTGAATAGTATTGTAGAGGCCATATAATTAGGCTCGAGAAAACGGTTCCCAAGACACCACAACAGAATGGGGTAGCAGAGAGAATGAACAGGACAATCGAAGAAAGGATTCGGTCCATGCTCTCTCACGCAAAGCTTCCAAAAACGTTTTGGAAAGAAGCACTAAGGACAGATGTCTACCTAATTAACCGATCCCCCTCAGTTCCTCTGGATGGTGATATCCTAGAGAGAGTCTAGACAGGAAAAGATGTTTCCTATAAGAAATTGAGAGTCTTCGGATGCAGAGCGTTTGCTCATATCCCAAGAGACGAAAGAGCCAAGCTTGACAACAAGACGAAGCAATGCATCTTCGTTGGGTATGGGGAAGAAGATTTCAGTTATCGTCTACGGGACCCGGTAGATAAGAAGATCTTCAGAAGTAGAGATGTGGTATTCTTCGAAGATCAGACGATATAAGACTTTGAGAAGCCAAGAAAACCTAAGTCTGACCCCATGAGTCCAGCTAATGTGGACCCAAAATCTCCTGAAGGGAATGATGATCATGGGGGAGAAAATCACAATGATGATCTTGACGAACATGAGCCAGAGCCACCACAAGATCAAGTGATTCAACAGCCTCAACAACAACCTCAAGAAGTGAGGAGATCTGATAGGCATCGAAAGCCAAACTTCCTTCTTTCACCTGATATATGGGCATTTCTTAGTGACGGGGGAGAGCCAGAGTCTTATAATGAGGCTATTGCGGATGTTCACCAAAAAGAGTAGAAAATAGCCATGCAAGACGAGATCAAATCCTTGCATGAGAACCACACATATGATCTGGTAGAGTTGCCAAAGGGCAGAAAAGTACTCAAGAATAAGTGGGTGTTCAAGTTGAAGACTGAAGAAAATAGCTCACAACCAAGGTACAAGGCAAGGTTGGTTGTGAAAGGGTTCAGTCAAAAGAAGGGAATAGATTTCGATGAAATTTTTTCTCCGGTCGTGAAAATGTCTTCCATCCGAGTTGTGCTTGGCATGGCCACAAGCATGGATATGGAGATCGAACAACTCGACGTGAAGACAGCCTTCCTACATGGTGAGTTGGAAGAAGAAATTTTCATGGAGCAGCCTGAGGGGTTTGAGGAGAAGGGAAATGAACACTTAGTGTGTCAGTTGAACAAGAGCTTGTACGGTCTAAAACAAGCTCCACGACAGTGGTATAAGAAATTTGAATCCTTCATGATAGATCATGGCTATCAGAAGACGACTGCAGACCACTGTATATTCGTGAAGAAGTTTACCGACGGGGATAATATTATCCTCCTATTATATGTTGACGATATGCTGATCGTTAGTCGTGATACTATGAAGATCGCTAATTTGAAGAAGGCGATGACCAAGTACTTTGCTATGAAAGACTTGGGTCCTGCAAAACAAATCCTTGGAATGAAAATCTCTCGTGACAAGGAAAATAAGAAAATATGGTTGTCACAGGAGAGGTATATTGAGAAGCTGTTAGAGAGGTTCAACATGCATAGGGCGAAGCTAGTAAGTTCTCCACTAGCTGGTCATTTCAAGTTGAGCTCTCGACAATGTCCTGAAAGTGAGGCCGATGAACAAGAGATGCAGAAAATTCCCTATGCATCTGCAGTTGGAAGTCTTATGTACACGATGGTGTGCACAAGACCAGACATAGCTTATGCCGTTGGTGTCGTTAGCCGGTTCCTCTCAAATCCAGGAAAAGCACAATGGGAAGCTGTCAAATGGATCCTCAGGTATTTGCGCGGTAACTCCATGATGTGTTTATGTTTTGGTCAAGGCGACCACGTGCTAGATAGATATACAGATGTCGATCTAGCCAGAGATTCAGACTCCCGAAAATCAACTTCGGGATACCTGATGACTTATGCAGGGGGATCAGTATCATGGCAATCCAGGTTTTTCTACTACAACTTTTTCTACTACAGAGGCTGAGTACATTGCAGTAACTGAAACTTGTAAGGAACTTTTATGGATGAAGAAGTTCTTACAAGAACTAGGTCAAGAACAGGAGAAGTATCGACTATATTGTGATAGTCAGAGTGCGATTCATCTCGCAAAGAATCCCACCTTCCATTCCAGGTCTAAGCATATAAATGTCAGATATCACTGGAGCCGAGATGTATTAGATTCCAATCTCCTAGAGCTCGAGAAAATCCATACCGACGATAATGGGTCGGATATGATGACGAAGTCGCTACCCATGGAGAAGCTCGACGTTTGTCAAAAGAAAGCGGGTATGGCAGTGTCCCCACCTAGTTTGGAGGGGGAGAATTGTTTGAAAAATAAGGTCCCTCTAAGTGGGGGCCATGTGCATTAAATGAAATGAAGAAAAAGGGTTTGATGGAGAATGCATGCATGCTAGCTTAGTACTATACATACGTAGGACGGTGTCAGTAGTAGGACAGTGTAGTATACCATGTTTTTCAACTTTGGAGAGCTCAGTTGCAAAATGTACAGGGTATTGAGTACTATAAAAAGCAAGCGTCCGAGAGCAATTCATCATCCACATCCCCAGCAAACACATAAACCAAGTGAGAATTAAGAGCCACTTACTGAGAGTGTGAGAGAAAAATACAGAGAGTTTGAGAGTTAGTGTGGTATTGCTCAAATAATCCTGTCAGTACGGTATCTAGTTGGAAAGGCGTAAAATCTCCGACTGAGTCCCACACATTTAGAATATTATTTCTGAGGGTCCGAGTGTTTATCCAGATAGCCGGAATAATATTTGTAATCTCCTAGCGGGTACTAGGAAAGGCATTGTCTTCCCATTATTTTGCTTATAGTGGAGATATTAAGCGGCCTAAGGGTCCCGTGGTTTTTACCCTTATTCAAAGGGGTTTTCCACGTAGAAAATCGGTGTCCATATTCTCTATTTTGTTGACGTATTTATTATCGTCTTGTCCATTTTATAACTACACTCTCGCAAGAGAGTAATAGGTCCACACTACCGCTCAATATTTACGCCTATTACCCAACAACTAATATGTCCCGAAAGTTGCAGACACAAAGATGCTAAGACGAAGACACAAACGCTTTACGAAATTTTACCGAAACCAACCCGATACAGAGTATAGCTCGTACTGTCTCGACCATGTTTTTGCGCTTTAACGACGCTAAAATATAAACAGTTGCATCGCTATTAAAATTCTAAATTACCAAAAGATTTAGACGGTTGCATCGCTGTTAATTCCCGACATAAACGGCTAACTAACCATTAGTGTATTTGACGGAAACGAATATTACCTTGGCTAATTATGACGGAGTAAAGACGATAGATGTCGTGGATACTTGGTGGCAACGACAAGGACGACCACTCCTCTTGCTTCCGTTCTCTCTCTCTCTCTCTCTCTCTTTCTCTCTCTTCTTTTATTTTGCGTGAAAACAGCAAGACGGGAAGGGAAGGGTTATCAATTTTGGTTAGGTATTACTATAATAATACAATATAAAATTATAATCATATAAAATATGAGTAATATATAGTATAGTATGATCACTATAACTTACCTTTTGTCAATATATTGTTATCACTCCATCTCACTGCTATACTAACTAAATAATACTCCCTCATATTCTCCATTTTGTTCCCCTTTGTTGTGGGCACAAGATTTTAGGAGGAGAATAAAGTATGAATTGTGTGAGTTGGGTGGGGTTTAGTGATAGGAGAGATGAATGAATAAATAGGAATTAAATAAGTAATTGTGAGTTGGGTGGGGTTTGGTAATAGGAGAGAAGAATGAATAAATAAGAATTAAATAAGGAATGGTGAGTTGGGTGGGGTTTGGTTATAGGAGAGAAGAATGAATAAAATAAGAGTAAAAGTTTTCCAAAAAAGGAAAAGGGAAGAAAACCTGAATAATCCGTTTAAAAAAATAGGGAAGAAAATGATAAATAGGAGGGAGTATTCAGGTTTATATCAACGACTACCGAGTAATTATATTAAAAAGGTTTACTAAAATAATTATTATTCCAAAGGTACGGGCTATTACACTTGGTAACATTTTTCGGACTCATAAATACTTGTCTTATACTTGCATACTCAATTAGAACCACAATAAGCCATATGAATTGAATAACATGAGGAGTCATAAAGGACCCCAAAGACTCATTCCCAAGACTTTCATCTTCCACAAACATACATAACCAGTACACAGCCTTCTCACAACCAAAATGAGAGTGAATGAGATCAATACTGTATGATAAAATCCCTTGGCTAATGATGCTGTCTTCGTACATATTATCCAGTACATAGTGATTTGGATTACCTAATAAGACTTCATCCACATTGGGTAAAAACTTGCTACTCAACATGTCATTCTTTAAACCCGATTCCAAGTTAGTTTTACCAACATTCTGAATGCCATAAACGACTCTCAAATCTAGGAAATAGCATGAAAAGCGATTCATTCGTCCATGCTCAAACCTACACAAAAATCTTAACACCAACATTTCAAAGAAGGAATTCTTCTTTGACAACTCAAATGCTACTTCACAAATATATTCCAAGCCTCCAATTAAATACTGAGAACATTTCAGCTCATCATACCATAAAACATAAGTCAGCCCTAAATGTAATTCTTCAGTTTGGTATCTTAACATGTATAAAATTGCATTCAAATAAAGAAGACTAACTTGAAGTTTGAATAACATATAGAAATGGAGATGTGGTGCATTGAGATAACAAGTTATACCTTAAGGATTTCTGGTGTGCAAAACCTTACTGACAAGAAAGGAAGCATCTTTCTCTTGTTGTGCAGCAATTTTGACAAAGAGCTGCTTCTTTGCTTCATTTTCGTTGATTCCCAAAAGTGTGTTTCATAAAATGATGTCCAAAACTGACCCAACTTCAAGCTATAAGGTTGATACAATCTCTGGTTGGTGAACCATTGAAATGGACTTACATTGTTGCTGAGAATTACACCAATGACAGTCGGTTTTGTTGTTGTTGTTGTATCATGCCGCAAACCCTCGAGAGCTTGAGTTTTTCAAACCACCATAATAGACTTGGAGTCATCCCTTATTGTTTCATTTTCTAATGTTTCACCATACATGTATTCAGGGTCATCAGACGTAAAAGAATCATCCATTCAGGGACGAAGCTCAGACCAAATTTTGCCCTGGGCTGGAATTTTTGTTTTCGTTCATGTTAGAATTTGGGCAGCGGAAGTATCGTGGACCCAAACGTCACCAACATAGATCATTTGTATAAATTGGAGTGATACGCTTTTATAATTGTGGGGAGGATGTAAGAGAGCTAATCTCATATGGTGAGATCTTGTACCTCTCAATGAGAGCACAAGACTACACAAAATAATGCATCGTACATGAACCTATTTATATAACTTACATGACTTTAAACTTCCCTTAGCTATTGAATATTAATGTATATGCTATCTATAACTCCCTCTTAGTTTAATGACAATTAATATGAAATAAACATAAACTAATGTAACTTAAAAAGTTAAGTTACACAATTAAGTGTCAAATTCCAACAGTTCACTTACTATAAGTTCACTTTTTTCGATGGCTTTATATAATATAATATTATTCCATTCAAAATACGATCATAAACATAAATAATTTAAATAATCATGCATAAACAACATTAAAAAGTGACAATAATTTAAAAAAAAAACATAAAACTATAATCGCGATCTAACTATAATAGAGCTCGACGTTGTTTCAAATCCTTAAAGGTATCTATAACTGAACTAGTGCTAATTTTTTTTGCAATTTCTCGTTCAATGTTGATAAGCAGACAACTTTTAAAAAAATCGGCTTCCATCTTAATGCGTTTAGTTGTTTTAACAACATTCATTGCTGAAAAGGCTCGTTCGACACTTGCTGTAGATACTGGGAGAGTTAACAAAAGTTTTGTTAATCTAAAAATAAGTGGGCAGATATTGTGTTTTCCCGTATTCCCCAGCCACCGACTTAATTCAGATATTGTCGAAAGTTTCTTAAGATCCTCATGTCGTGATACTTCAACCTCATAATGACATAGATGTACTCTTAATTCGTCTTTTTCAACATCTCTGAAGTCCTCAGGATAAAACTTTGTGACAAGATTACAAATATCATATATCTTTAAACGTTGTCAACCTGATTTAGGCTCCAAAGCACAACTCAGAGTTAACAACTCAACTGACTTCTCATTAAATCTGTAGCGTAGCTCTTGTAATTGGACATCAATTGCAGCATAAAACAAATTTCTCTGATAATGAACTTCAACAATATTTTGATCATGTTAACGACGAGCACAGCCTCTTTCTATATAAATAGAATTCATATCGGGGAGTTCTATATTACGGCTTTCACAAAATGAGATGACTTCAGATAAAAGACAATCCCATCAATCATCCCTTAACGTTAACAAAAGTGTCTTTGTAGTCTCAACAAGGTGCAATGAATTTATGTTATCTTGTGATTTTCGTAGTAAAGCTTGGGAAAGCAAATCAGATACCTCTAAAACTTTCTTCATAAGATGCAAAATGAAGATAAATTCAAAAGAAGTCATTGTATCAAGTGCAATAGTCGCTTGTGCACGTTCAGCGGGTGTATCTCCTTCATCAATTAGCTTATGGAAAATAGAACAAGTGGCACTAAACATTTTCATTAAGCTTGAAATACACCTTAAATGAGAGCTCCAACGAGTATCACCTGGCCTTTGCAAATTGCTTGCCTGATTCAAGCTAATCCCAGTCTCAAGTTCTCCATCTTCAATCAACATATCTATCTAATTGGAATACGCTTTTCGCAGTTCGTTAACTCGCTTATAAGATGAAAGAATATGATTGACAACGGATGACAACTTGGAGAAAAATTGGAAAATTGGTACGATATCCTTTGTTGCTGCTACAAGTGCCAATTGTAAGCGATAAGGTAAAACAATGAACAAAATATGCATAAGGACATTGTTCAATGACCAGTGCTTGCAACCCTTTCGATTTTCCACGCATATTACTTGCACCATCATAACCTTGACCGCATAAATTTTTCAAATTAAAGTGATAATGAGAAAGAACCTTAAATATCTATTTCTACAAAGTTGATACGTGCATTTTGTATAGTCTTTTTAGCCTATTTTTGCACGTATTTCCATATACTTTTGTACTGTTTATATTGCATTATGCTCTGAAATGGCTACTTTGGTTCGTCTTGTCTATTTTGTAGGAATGAACCTGAAAGTAGTAGAATCGTACCATTTTCGTCCTGTTTTTACATGCATTTTGAGGAGACGGGATTTTCAGAGCGAGATACTGCATTGGGATGCGTGAAGGAATGGTCTACGAAGCAGTCGGCAACGAGTTTGGAGCTATTTTGGAGGAAGAACACTCGATCGAAGACTTTTCTTAGTCGATCGAGTGGTTTCACAAGCTGAGGAGGTCGATCGAGCAATTTGCTGTACTCGATCGAATTGCTGAAACTCAAGGTTACTCGATCGAGTAATATTTCTATTCGATCGAATGGTTTGCTGGCTACAGTTCTCGATCAAGCTGTTTTAAACTACTCGTTCGAGTGGATTGAGGTTTCACGGGCCTTAATTAATTCGTGAATGTTTATTTTCGTTAATGGACTTGTTATTTTCTATTTAAGCGTGAGTTGATTTGGTCATTTAGATCTTCTTATCAATCTTTCACTGCTTAACACTCTTAATTACACTGCTTTCTCTTTTCCCTAAACTCTTTCACTGTAACTTTTGCTTTCGGGTTATTTTGCTTGGATCTTGTGTTCTTTACGCCGAAATTCTGGCGATTGTAATCCTTACTCTCCTTTAATCTTAATCTTTCATTTGTTTGCATTAATTCTCTTGTTTAATTCTCTTAATTTCTGCCCTAATCTCTTATATGCAATTTTGTTACAATTTCAATATGTTTGTTATTAGTTTATTCATTATTATTAATCTTGACAATATTGATAGTATGAGTAGCTAATTTAATTCATGTTGGGACTAGGGGATCTATGGTAGAATTGTGACGATGTAGCGAATAGGTTAGATGACTTATTTATGAGATCCTGTACCCATGGCAATTTAATTGTATTTACCGACTTAGTTGAGTGCACGCTTCTAAGTTACCTTTTAATCTGGTTAAATTTAATCCTGGATCGGAAGATTGGACTAAATAGACCTGCTATGAACAGTAGACTACCTTGACGAGGACGGAAGTTAAGTTAGTGGAAATCTAGGATAGAAAGTGGACCGAAAGGACCTTTCAACATCCGTTTCACAATGAGTTATCTAGACTATTTGCAGTTGAGTCATTAGGCTACCGTAGTGAACCGAAATCCCGACATGTTCTCTCTTTATTGATATTCTTATTCTTGTTTCCTGCCTTTACTGCTCTTATTTATTTCTCTTTCCCTTAAGCCTTTTTAGTTTAGAAAACCAAATTTACAACCCCTATTTTGTGACCGAATAGACGGATCTTTTACAGATATCTTGCCTCCCTGTGGAGATCGACCCGACTTCCCTAGATATATAGTTAGTTTAGTTGGTTATTTTTGCTAAGTATACGACTGTCTTGTCAAGCTTTGGCGCCGTTGCCGGGGACCTTCAGTGTGTCATAATTGATTTATTAGGTTAATGCTTGTGTAGTCTTTGTTGTTAATCGCTGTAATTAATTGTTTCTGCCTAATTGAGTCGACGCAATTAGTCACATAATCGTAGTAAACCTTGACCTGGACCGGAAGGTTGGAAAGGGTGAGACTCGTAGCGAACATTAGGGCACCGTAGTGAGGCCGAAAGCTAAGCTATTTGTGCTTTAGGGCGAATTGATACCGGAAGGAGATATTCACTGCCCCATAGACCATACTCGCATCGACTTGAGACCTAGATTGCTTGGCTGAATGATCATGGTGAACCGATTGTCTTAACTACTTTCTCCTTATTTGCTTGATCTTTATTCTCTTGCCTTTTTCTCTTCCTTAATCTCTTTAGTTTAGAACAAACAATTCAAACCCCCAATTTGGTTACCGTGACGGACTTAGTAAAGCTGACATTTTCCCATCTCACTGTGGAGATCGATCCGACTTCCCTAGCTATTTTAGTTAGAGCCAGCTAGTTATTTTTTATAGGTATATGACTGCCCTATCAAAGTTTGGCGCCGTTGCCAGGGAGGCAATAGCCCTATCTGTTTTTGTTTCGTTTATTTTATCCATATCAGGGAATTTTTATTCCTTGAGACAGTTCTCATTTATCTTTTTCGGTGCTGTTTATGCCCAGGTCGAACATATCGGATTTAGTTTCAGCTGATTCTGAGCCAGAGCGACTGTTTAGGCATAGACTCCGTCTGCAAAGAGAATCATGAAAGGAAGACTTGAGTACTTTCGAATCCGAGCTTCAGCATTTCCTATTTACAGAAGACCAGTCTTTAGGAGAAGACAATCTCAGTTCTGTAAACCAACCAGTAAAGATGTCGAATATTGTAAGTCATTCGGAGCCTAAAGCATCTTCTATTCCCAAGGGTTTCAACTTCCAGACTGAGGATGGTAATACTTTTGACATCCGTCCGTCTTATATCAATCTGGTGGAGAGAAATCTCTATAGAGGTGTGGCAGGTGAAGACCCAAGGAAGCATATGGAGGTTTTTACGGACTACAGTTCTACTATCCCCGCCACAAAGGGGGTAACTCAACATAAGATTAAGGAGGTGTTGTTTCCTTTTTCTTTGACTGACTCAGTCAGGGAGTGGCTGATTGACTTGGACCGTACGGCCGCAGATATCACGAATGGGGAGACTCTCGCGCTTGCTTTCTATAAAAGGTATTTCCCTCCGCAGCGCACTAATCAGCTGAGGACAAAGATTACTAGTTTCAAACAGGCACCTGATGAGACTTTCTATGAAGCTTGGTGTCGGTTCAAGAGGTTGGTGAGGTCTCTTCCTCACCATGGTATTGATTCGTGGTTTCTGTCTAATCAGTTCTACAATGGGTTGTACGATGACCACAAAGCTATACTTGACACCTCATCCGACGGAAGATTTCAAAAGAATACTGATGATGATAAGGGATGGGCCATTATTGAGGAGATGGCGACCCATTGTGCTGAATATGGGAACCCACGAGATGGTATTCGAACAGTTCACGCGGGTTGACAAGGCAGTTGTGGCTCAGCTGGAAGCCATGAATGCCCGATTTGATAGATTAGAACTGCAACCTGCTGCAGATCAACAGACGGTTCATCTGTTGACTAGACAGGACACCATCACATGTGAGAGGTGTGGGAGTAATGACGTTCATACTGCTATTGACTGTCTTACGGAGAAATAACAAGTCCTTGCTTTTCAACAATATAGGCAAGGAGGAGGTTCTTATTATAACAACCAAGGGGCTATCCATCCCAATTTGAGGTGGACAAGTCAAAATGTGCTCAATCCCAATCCTCCACCGCAGCAGCAGCAACCATATGTCCCTCCTCATAAGGTTCAACAAGGCTTTCAAAAGCCTCCTTCCTTTCCTCCTCCCAATCAAGGTGCATCATCTTCAGGTGGGGTAAGTGAGCTATCTGAGTTGAAGACGATATTGAAGTCTTTGACAAAGTAGTGGCAGCTAAGTGACCAACAAAAAGACGCATCTATTAAGTCACTTGAAACCCGAGTTGCCCAGTTTGCCGCGAACCAGTCCACGAGGAAGCAGGGTCATTTGTCGTCATAAGCCGATAAGAATCCATATGAGACGGTAAGTTTAATAAATCTGAGAAGCGGTCGTTCATATGAGGGACCCGAGCTGTTGAATTCAGACCCAAGGAAGAGTATTACTGCTGATGAACGGGTTACTGTCGATGAAAACGAGCTAACAACGAAGAAAATACTCGATCGATTAGTTTCTAGGGGGGTCGATCGAGGAAAACATATGAAGAAAGGACTCGATCGAGTGACAATGTTGCTCGATGGAGTGAACAGGAAAATGAACAGCTCGACCGAGGAGTCCAAACTACTCGATCGAGTGATATTGCTGAATAAAGAGTTAGATCGAGTGGCATTTCTGCTCGATCGACTATTACTGATAATGAAGACCTCGATCGAGAGCCTGCTAGTGCTCGATCGAGTGAAATCTCTCCCGAAAGACCCCGATCGAGAGGTAAGAAGTCTCGATCGAAGGATAAAGAGCTTGATCCAGCCGACACGTTGGAAGAAAGAAACAAAGGGCTCGAGATACCTATTACCGTGCCCTTCCCGGGGCGACTACAGAACACGAAGGCCAATCAACAGTTCGGTAAATTTGTCGAGCTCCTGAAAAGCTTGCAAGTCACAGTTCCGTTCACCGAGTTGCTGACACAGGTAACCTCTTACCTTAAATTTATGAAAGAAATTTTATCACGTAAGAGGCATATTAATGATCATAAGATGGTAGCTTTGACCAAGGTAGGGACTGCCCTAGTTCAAAATACGTTACGTCCCCAACAGTCAGACCCGGGTAGTTTCTCGATTCCGTGTCACATAGGTACCCACTTGATTGACAACGCATTATGCGATCTTGGCGCTAGCGTGAGTGTCTTACCGCTGTCTCTTGCTAGGAGACTTGGTTTGACTAAATTTAATTGCTTGAACATGACTGTACAGATGGCCGACCGTAGTATATCACGGCCGTTAGATGTCATTGAGAACATACCTGTTAAGATCGGGAGGTTCTTTATTCCCGTTGATTTCGTTGTGCTTCATATCCTCGAAGATACTCACACCCCTATTATTTTAGGGAGACCATTTTTATTCACTGCTTGTGCAGTGATTGACGTAGGGAGCAAGACATTGACTTTTCAGGTTGGGGACGAGGAATTAATATTCCATCAGTCTAAGTCTCGAAGGGCTCCCATGCAAGCTCAGCCTTGCAATGCCCTTTCCTCCACTGACCCTATTGACACTCCAGATAAAAATTTGGAATTTTGTGCTGCTATCGTGACCCCTCCGCCTCAGCTTGAGAGAAAAAAGGAGGAGAATTCGTCTGTTTTCCTTGCTGCAGGTACAGATGAAAATGCAGGAGATGTCAAAGGTCATGGTGCGATTGAGATTAATCAAGTTGGGAGTGATAACGTTAAAGCTGGCGAGAAAGGAATAAGAACGAGAAAAGTTCGTGCGTATGTGGACGTCAACTATTCTCCTCCTACTGATCCAAGTACAAGCTCTTGGAGAATGAAGAGGATGGTTAGTGTTGCTGAAGTGACGTCCTCCAGTCAGAAGCCCTCCGTAGGGCTACTGAATTGTTTTGAGAAGTGAGCGGGGAATGCCCCGTGTAACAAATTCTAAAAACTATTTTTTAATTTCCGTTGAATTTGTTTTTATTTCGTTTATTAGGACAATTAGAATTTAGACATTTTTAGCGTAGTTAGAAAGACTATAGTCTGTTACTTTTTGTATTTGGTATATTGGGATATTTTTGCGACTGTTTTTATGCAGGTTTGGGGAGATTTTATGCAATTTGGAAGACATGCGTGAGGAAAAGCACTCGATCGAGTACTTTTTGTACTCGATCGAGAGGATATTGCAGAAAAAGGGTTCGATCGAGGGTTTTGCAGCTGTTCGATCGAGTTGGCAAAATAAGGGAGTTCTCGATAGAGTAGATTTCTACTCGATCGAGTTAATTAGAGCTGGAAGTCCTCGATCGAGTAATTTAAAATCACTTGATCGAGTGAAACTGTTTATAACACGCAGGAAGTGTCCCTTAAACTCCCTTTTTTCATTCCTTATTTCATTTCTTCTTCATTTTTTCGTCTTCATCATATTAGAACCCCCAAATCCTCCATAATCCTTTGCCCTTTACCAAATCAAACACCTACAATTTATTCATTGCTAATTAATCGTCAATTCCCCCTTATTTTCCCTCTGATTATTGTTGATTTTTGCGGTCAATTTGAGGAGTTAGGGTTTGCGGTTTCTTGCTCGGAAATCGTCTAATTTGCTTTGTTGCTTGTCGATTAATTACTTATTTGTAGGTTTCTCTTATCAAGTAAGTAATTCCTTTACTTCATTGTATTTTAATTGCATTTATTTGCCTTTTATGATGTAATTTGGGAATTAGGGTTTCGGGTAGACGAATTTGGTCGAAATTTTCGACTGTTTTTGCGATTTCTTGTCTACATTGCCTTACTTGATAATTATTGCCCTTACCACATTGCTGTTTACATGTTTATCTCAAATTTTTTGAGAAAATTTCTGATTAGGGTTCATGACAGACGATATTTTCGACTGAAATTGGGACTTTTCTGCTGTTAATGCTTCCTTTGATGTCTGATTACCCTTTACCCCGTCAGTGATTATCTGCTTCATTTGAAAATTCGAGGTCAAAATTGGGAATTAGGGCTTATTCAGTCGACAATTTCGACTGTTTGGGGAAATTTGTAGGAGTTTACTTGTCATTTAATTATCGTTTCCCCTACCTTGCTTGATTAGGATGGACAGTAGCTCGATGCCTTCTTCTAGTTCGTCTGTTAGTCCGTCCTTGTCTGAGACGGTGGTCCCTGCTGTCACCACCGTCTCCACTTCCGTTAGTATCGCAGCTCCTGTGTTCCTTGTTACTACTGCCGGTACCATTTTTGCTGCTGCTAGCTCTGTTTCAGCCTCTACCTCCGTCACAGCCACTTCTGCTAGCTCTTCTTCCTCTGTGGCAGTCTCTGCTGCTTCTTCTGTTGCAGCTACATCCCGTACTTCAGGTACGGTGACCACCCTTGCTGCGTGGTCACCCGCAGTCACAGCTGCCTAGCGGGCGGCTCTAGTTTCTCGTCCCATCGAAGGAGGGGCTTCTACTTCAGGTTATAGAGGTCGGGGTCGTTCACGAGCTACACCTACCGCCGGCCGTTCTGCGGGCCGTGTTACCATCCGAGAGGACGACTCCCTCGACTCGCACCCCGACTACCCCCAGGTAATTTTTGTTAACGGTATTTATCGCACTAGATTTTTTGCTTTAGCAGACTGTGACTTTCTCTCGACTCGTTTTTTGTGCCTTTCGTAACTTGAGAGGCGTGGTATCTACGAGCCGGTGTGTGAGATTTAGTGGGGTACGGGGATGGCTGGACTTGTGACCATGAATGCCTACACTTTCAGGGAGCTGACCCTAGAGTTTTTTAGCTCCTTCACCTTCTCCTCCGGGGCACACGACGCTGCCCCTACTTGTGCTTCTATGTCTTTCCGGTTGTACAACCGGACTTTTTATATGACTTTGGAGGAGTTTGGTACTTGACTTGACCTTTCCTTTAGGGGCGCCACTGCCGCCCCTAGGAAGGTCCTCCGTCAGCTTTGGCGGACTTCGGCACAGACCTCTTTCGAGGAGCGACGTCTCGCTCAGCTCCACCTTCCCCCTGCCCGTTACTTCCTGCGACTGATGGGAAGTACTATTTTCGGCCGAAAGGAGCCAAACAACATCACTAACACCGAGCTTTCTATTCTGGGCGGATACTTGAACATTGACAGCGAGGGCCCCTTTACCCTCAACATTGCCTACTTGACCGCCCAATACTTCCAGGCTCAGGGGGAGAAGACCACGTGCACCATTATCTGTGGTGGCATAGCCACCTTCCTTGCTCGTTCTCTCCTCCCTGCCTTACCTCGTAACTTACCGTACATACCAGGAGATAGGTTCCTGGACCGGGCATCTATGTTGTCCATGACTTGGCTGACTTTTGACCACCGGACTTGGAAGACTAGTGGTTCCTTGTCCGTCGACCTTCCTTGCACCACCCTTCCTCGTCTCGTCCCCTTGCCCACTGTCGCACGGGGCATCTTACCACCACCGTTACCCATGTACCACCTATCGCTCCGACCACCTACTACCTTGCCCGCTTCTAGGAAGCGGAGTCGAATTGAGACCGGGGAGGGATCCACACCTCCTACGGGTGGCCAGACTTCCACGGCCACTCCTACCCCGATCCCAACTCCTACCCCTACTCCAACTCCTACTCCTACTCCTGCGCCCGACCAGGCACAGCCGGTTCTTCCAGCTAATTTTGTTTGTCCACCACCCTTTGAGGCGTCTGCGGTCATGGACCAAGGACGCCGTGACAGTTTGTTGCTTGAGATGGCAGAGAGACAGGCTCGTATGGAGAGGGACATAGCTCTCACTTTGTTCCCTCTGTACGAGTATCACATGAGGCGACACCGTCCGATCCCAGAGGGTTGGCCACACCCTTCCTTCTACCGGTATCCAGCTGAGGGGTACCCAGAGTCTGCTAGTGAGGAGGACGAGGACCCAGTGGCAGCCGTAGCGAGAGCTCGGGAGGAGCAGAGGATGAGGAGAGAGCAGGAGGCGGACCCGGACTACACTGTGACGGTGGAGGACGTGACAGAGGAGGCTGATGAGTAGCTAATGGTCTACTCACTTCCCCAGTTTTCAGGATGGTTTGGGGAAATTCGTGTTTTTTATGTATATTCTCGTTCTTTTATTTCTTTTGTCTCCTTTTTATTTTATTATTTTTCATTTATTGGTTGTATAATACCGTTCCCCTGTATATATCTGTTGGTGTATGCTGGAGGACAACGAGGGCGTTGTCCGTTTTGGTTTGGGGAGGGTAATGCGTGATGCGTGTTATTTATATGATGTTTTACATCCCATTTTACACGCATTTCAGAGCTCATTCTTGTAGTTTGTGCTGCATTTCTCCCTATTTCCGTCTACTTCCGTATTTTGTACATTATTGCAGAAATGTGAAGAATTCAACGGGAAATCAAGCCAAATCCGTCCCCGAGTAAACTGCATTGCAAATGACGTAAAGGAATCACTTAAGGAACGAGCTTGGTGCGCAATCCAAGGCCCAAAAGACAAGTCCACGAGTTTCAAGAAGTCAAGTAGCGACTCCATTAGTCGATCGACCATCACCTTGATCGATCGACCAATGTTCGGTTCCGAAGCTTACTTTTGTTTCTTGAGGAGCGATCGATCGACCACCTTATCGATCGATCGACCAGATTGCTATTCCAGACGAGAATTAGAAGACCGAGAAAGCGCAAGCCCATGATGCTAGGTTTAGGAAATAAGATGTTACGTTATTTGCTATATAACGTAACATAAAACATTCAGTTTGATCATCCAAGTTTTTACGACAATTTCACACAAGAACTTTCGGTTTGATTCATCGAGTAATTAGGTTTGGATCATCGTTTTAGCATTGGAATTCTGTTCTTGTTCTTAATCTTTCCTCCGAAATCTCGGTATTCCTTCCGCCCTAATTCCGATTTATTGTTTTACTTTCATCATTAGTATAGATTTGCTAGTTAGTATCCCGAAAGCCAATTATCGTATTATCGCTGTTTGTTATTTACTTTACGCATGAATTGATGAATCGTTATTAGTTTTATTGTTGTTATCACTTTCATCATGAGTAGCTAATTCTTTAGTGCTAGGATGTAGGCGATTTATGGCATAGGCGGCAATAGATTTTACACGATCGTCTCGCGTGTTGGTCGATCGATCGACATTGTCGATCGATCGATGACCTCGTAGGGTTTTATTTTCATTTTAATTGAATTTAATCTTGTGTTTAGCGAATCGAATGCATGCGACCAGTTAGATACCTATTTTGTGACCGACCCATTAGATCGAAAGATAGGGAAAGTTATTTGACCATCAATTAAATCGACTAAACTGTGCTAAGATCGAGAGATAGGTATAGTTTAGACCGTTAGTCACTTTTCGGAGACGAATGTTAGTATTAGTGACATTAGGGACCTATAGCGAGATCGAAAGATGCTATTTGTTAAGAGTGGACCGAGAGGACCTCTTTACCTCCCGCCTTACCCGTGTTTGATTCAGACCGACTTAGTTTGCTGCCGCCGAAGCTATAATGAACCGACCATCCTAGTACCCTTCTTTTTTCTGTTTAAATCGTTTATTTAGTTTATCATCTTTGTTCACTTTTAGTGTAGACCAATTCAATTCAACCCCCACAATAGTTACCTCGATGAACTTAAATCAACTAAAATTTACATCCGCCTCCTTGTGGTTCGACCACTACCCACTAGCCTAGGTTAGTCTTAATAGGAATTATAAATTTTATCTTTGGTACTCACAACGACGGGTATCGAATTTTGGCGCCGTTCTTAGGGAGGCAATAGTCCTAATTTTAGTTGTTTTTATTTTTAGTCTTTCTTAGTTTAAGGGACATCCGTTCCTTAAACTTTTCTTATATTCTTTTTGTAGTTTCTTCTTATGCGCGCAGTCACGGGGTGGAGAATTAGTACCGTTGAACCCTGAGCTTGAAAGATCCTTGCGCGAGTTGAGACGAACACAAAGGATACTACCGACGAGAGGAAGAGCCGAGTATTCTGTCAAGCTATCACGAGAACGAATCGTTCAAGATAATCCACCATCTTCGCCCGTTTCCACTTCTTCAGCCGAGACAGTTACTTCTCCGGAAATTCCAGTCATGGCCGAGGAAGCAAGTATAGCTAGTTATTCTGAGCCGACAGCCGATAACTTATATAAGGGGTTCGAGCTACCAGGTGATGCCGGGAAGTTCAAACCAAAGCCTCGCCTACATCACTATGGTTGAGAGAAACCAATTTGGGGAAGCTGCAAATGAAGATGCAGCTAAGCATATGGAGACCTTTATTGACTACTGCTGTTCCATACCCCCACCAGCTGGCGTGACCCAAGACCAGATCAAGGAGACTATGTTCATCTTCTCCCTTCGCGATGCTGCAAGGGAGTGGTATAGAGATCTGGACCGAGCCGTTCAAGGGATCACTGATTGGAATACATTGGCATTGGCGTTCTACAAGAAGTACTTCTCTGCTTCAAGGACGATCGCTATTAGAGCTCAAATCACGGGCTTTAAACAAGGGCCAGATGAGAATTTCCACGAAGCATGGGTCCGATTTAAGAAGTTGGTGCGAACCATACCGCACCATGGGTTCGAAAAATGGAGTTTGTGCAATCATTTCTACAATGGGTTGTACGACGATCAGAGGGCCATTTTGGATGCTTTGCGACCAATAGGAGATTTGTTGAAAATTTGGGAGCAACCAAGGGTGGAAGATCATTGACGATCTAGCTACCCACAAGGCCGAGTATGGGAATTCTAGAGGGAACCGGAGGAGAGCTGCTGAATCCTCCTCCTGCTCGCTGCGCTTGAGGCTCTTACCGCGAGATTTGACAAGTATGAGCTAGGAGGAGCTTCCAAAGATGGGATGTACCAAGTCAATGCTTTGTGTCGAGGGTCCCTTCTGCGTGCTGTGAAAGGTGTGGAGGTGAGGGCCATGTCTCGAAAAACGCCTAGTCCCTTTGAATCTTATGCTCGCTTTTTCAACACTATAGGCAAACCAACACCTACTATGAGCCGAACACCCACCCGAACTTGAGTTGGAGGAGCCAAAATGTCCTTAACCCAACTCAAGCTCCGCCGCAAAGAACAACCCTATATACCCCCTCATCAAAAGCAACAACAATATCGAAACCTCCTTATGTGCCACAAAGAAGAACAATCGCAGAATTCTGAATTTTCTGAGCTTAAGAACCTGTTGCTAAAGGAGTCCCAAGCAAGAGAGGCTGGGATGAAGTTACTAGAGAGCCAAATTGCTCAACTGGCTAGCAAAAGTAACACTCGAGCTCCCGGACACTTACCTACTCAACCCGAACAAAAGGAGACCCTAAATGCCATCACCTTGAGGAGCGGGTCCACCCTTGATGGTCCCGCCATGGTCGAGACGCTGTTGAAAAGATGAGCCGGAAACAAGTCAAGAGAAAGCTTCAACGAACAAATCAAAGGAAAAGACGTCGCCAGGTATTTGTTCGATCGATCGATATACCTAGTCGATCGATCAAGCACGGGTTACGAGAGCTTGAATCGACATCTCGATCGATCGATCGAGGAGAGTGGTCGATCGACCGAGATCGCTGCTGATGCTGAAGAATTTCGTCCTTTGATGCCAAATAACCTACGAGACCACTTGTTTTGGGGTACTACGGTCCCGAAGATTTTAGGAAAAGACCCGAGTGCTGATGGGTCACCCGGTCCAAGTTTGACCCAATGACGGTTAATGGTTCTCATTTGAGACGGTCCGAGGAGGGGTCTAGCTTCAACAAAGAGAAGGTGACGGACTTTCACCTAAGTCCAAGGACGCCGCCCCGCGTGAATTGGAGGAGAGGGCTAAGGTACTCCTCACAGCCCCATATCCGGAGAGACTCGTGCCGACGAAGGAACAGGTATCTTTCAGTAAGTTTGAGAAAGTTATCCGTAGTCTGAATGTACAAGTCCCCTTCCTTGAGTTAGTTAACCAAGTGCCCGCTTATACTAAATTTATGAAACAACCGTTGTCCAAAAAGCGGTCACTTGAAATAAAGGCACACTGTCGCACTCACCAAGGAGTCTTGCTCCTATCTGTCTCACACACCGCCCCATAAGTTAGAGGACCCAGGTAGCTTTTCTGTTCCTTGCAAAATAGGTACCTTCTCAATTGAGAAGGCATTGTGTGACCTAGGGGCTAGCATAAGCGTCATGCCCTTGAGTTTAGCTAGGAGGCTTAAGTTGACCCGGTTTGCTATCACAGACATGACATTCGTATGGTGACCGATCTGCGGTCGAGCCTATAGGAGTCCTAGAGGACATACTCGTCCAAATAGGGAAGTTTTTCTTCCTTGTTGACTTTGTTGTCCTTGACATGCCCGAGGATGCCCATATACCGATCATCCAAGGAAGGCGTTTCGCACACCGCGGTGCGATTATTGACGTAGGCTCTTGAACTTTGACCTTCAAAGTTGGGAAACATTCTATCATTTTTGCCCAACCTGCTAAAAAGAAGGATCCCATGTGGCTGTTACTTGTAATACGGTCTCGAAAAGAAATCGTACTTTGTGCTTCCCGAATTGCTGTCCCTATCACTACTCGCGTGTTAACCCCTCCGCCCCGTTGGTAGCAAGAAGGAGGAAGAATCTGTTGTTTTAGATATTGCAAGAGCTGGTTTGGGGAAGGAAGTGCTACAAGTTGTGCCAGTAAAGAAAGCCTATCATTCAAAGAGGAGGCCTTGGATGCCTAAGCTATGGGACTGATGAGGAAGTGGAAGATGAGCCAACAAAGGTGAGATTGTCGACTTGGATTCCGTTGAACCCAACGAAATTCTTGATTAGGGAGCCGACAAAGTTGATCCGTTGAGCCCTCCGACCGTCGAAGCTAAGAAGGGTGTAGGCGATGAGATGAGCACCATTGAGGCTACCTCTAGTAGCCAGAAGCCGACGAAGTGGGCCATACCGTGGTCCTTCTTGATCAACTATTAGTTGATCGATCTCGTTATAAACTTCATTTTATTTGCTTTGTTAAGACATTTTTATTGTTTTTTTTTGTGTGCGCGAAAACTTCGCTTTTATTTTGTTTGCTTAGGATTTTCAAGTACTTTAGACTTTTTTCCGGTTTTGCGAAATTTTGGGAGCATATTATTGTGTACTTGCAGGTGTTTAGAGCTTGTTTGCTCAAATCATTGAGCAAAAACGAAGAAATAAGGAGTACAACAAGATTTCTCGATCGACCGCCATCATGGTCGATCGACGAGTTGCGCTCGTGAGCTTCGTTCTGTTCATCTAGTCGATCGATCGCCCCTATAGGTCGATCGACCGTAGACACCTTCTTTGTACTGTTCACGACCTCTCCCCTGTTGTGTTTGGTCGATTTGCGGACTTAAGGGAGTTTTCTACTCCACTTTATTTTCCGTCAAATTATTTATCTCTTCTATTTTCTCATTTGTGCACAATTTTACCGCTTCAAAAATTTTTTTCTCGGTCTTATGCGTGGTATTTTTCTCTCTTTCGGCACTCTTATTGGTAGCATCATAGCTATCAAAACCTCCTAGCTCACACTGGTTTGGGGAGGTTTCCTTTGCTGCGCTTAAAGTCTTGTGAGTTCCATATCTTTCCTTTGTGTCTTGCTTGTTTATTTTCTCGCAAATTCCCATTTCTCTTTCCTTCATTACATGATTTTGCACAATGGGGACATTGTGCGATTTGGTTTGGGGAAGGGTTTTGCGTCGCATATCATTTGCTTGCATTCACGTTCAATTTTGTTTTGCATTGTTTATTTAATTTCTTTTATATATACAGAAAAATTCAAAAAAAAAAAATTGAAAAATTTCAAAAAATTCCATAAAATGCACGTTTATTTTAGCATATAGGTCGAGTCGGAACGGTAGTATTTCTATGATGATTTTGCATTTGCACCTGTTTTGCCTGAGCCTTGCTAGATTAACATGTTATTAGTAGAATCGTATATGCATATCTACGAGTTTTCGTTACATTCTTGCTGAACTTGAGACTTGACTTTGATTTTTGGCAAACTACATCATATTTCTGAGAATTAGAGCCTATAACTGGTGACATTCATGACCGGTTTAATTAGGAATGTGAGTAGTACTCCTTATGAGACATGTTTCCTTAATTTGCATGAATATGAATTTGATCTACTTAATACCTGTATGCATTCGGTTTGTGGTTTGTTGACACATGTGGTAGAGGTTGCCTTTTCTCATTTTACCCATGAGCTTCACACTGCCAAAAATAGCCTTTTTGTCCCATTACTACATCCTACATTTAGCCTGTCCCTCGTCAAGCTAGTAGTCTTTGTTCTTGGGATTGTTACTCGTTTTTGGTGGCATTTGCTCTGTTGAGATGATGATTGGAAATGAAAAAGGAAAGAAAGAAACAAAAGAAAAAGGAAGAAAAAATGAAAAAAAAAATGATTCGAAAAAGAAATGAAAAAAGAGGTTCTGTACTGTTTAAGCAGTCGATCGACTGCCAAATATGGTCGATCGACTGAGATTCGAGGAAGAAGGCAATTCGCATAATTTAATCCTTATCTTTTGGCGATTTTTGCTCCCATGTTTCATTGATATCCTATGGGGAGTTTATTAATTTGATAGTTTGGAGATTGTGAGTTTTGTGCTTGCTATAGCACCGTTTCGCTTGATTATGAGCAAGAAGCTTGATGTTGCCACCTGGTTCCGTTTTGGTACTAGCTTGATCACCTGTACCTCCACTTTACCATAAAATGTTTTGCCTCTTCTTACCCATACCTCACATATCCCATATATACCTCGGCATGTGTCATTGGTCATCTGTTTGGTTGGAATGCGTATGCACGGTCGTAGAGGTCATTTTCATACTTTATTCTTTGGCATGTTTTCATAGGTCGTAGTTAGGTGAGAGTCACTACAAAATTAATTCTTTCTATCTTACATATATATCACCTGTGCTTAATGAGTGATTTGAGCGACCCGCGAGAGTCCAATTTGATAAGTCTCTACAGTTGACGGCTCAGCAGTCTTTAACGACCTCATAACTCGTTTGCATGATTCACGTTACTAGTTGATTGTTGGTTGTGCATTAAATTGGTTTAGGCTTAACAGTTTGCATTTCGGTCTGAGATTGAACTCGTTCCATTAGGTCATTAGATCGAGTCTAGTTCTTGCTTGGGGACAAGCAAGGGTTTGGTTTGGGGAAGTTTGATGCGTGTTATTTATATGATGTTTTACATCCCATTTTACACGCATTTCAGAGCTCATTCTTGTAGTTTGTGCTACATTTCTCCCTATTTCCGTCTACTTAGTATTTTGTACATTATTGCGAAAATGTGAAGAATTCAACGGGAAATCAAGCCAAATCATCCCGAGTAAACTGCATTGCAAATGACGTAAAGGAATCACTTAAGGAACGAGCTTGGTGCGCAATCCAAGGCCCAAAAGACAAGTCCACGAGTTTCAAGAAGTCAAGTAGCGACTCCATTAGTCGATCGACCATCACCTTCATCGATCGACCAATGTTCGGTTCCGAAGCTACTCATTTCTTTGAGGAGCAAGCGGTCGATCGACCACCTTATATATCGATCGACTGATTGCTATTCCAGGCGAAATTAGAAGACCGAGAAAGCGCAAGCCCATGATGCTAGGTTTAGGAAATAAGATGTTACGTTATTTGCTATATAACGTAACATAAAACATTCATTTGATCATCCAAGTTTTTACGACAATTTCACACAAAGAACTTTCGCTTTGATTCATCGAGTAATTAGGGTTTGGATCATCGTTTTAGCATTGGAATTCTGTTCTTGTTCTTAATCTTTCCTCTGAAATCTCGGTATTCCTTCCGCCTAATTCCAGGTTTATTGTTTTACTTTTATCATTAGTATAGATTTGCTAGTTAGTATCCCGAAAGCCAATTATCGTATTATCGCCGTTTTTGTTATTTACTTTAAGCATGAATTCAATGAATCGTTATTAGTTTTATTGTTGTTATCACTTTCATCATGAGTAGCTAATTCTTTAGTGCTAGGATGTAGGCGATTTATGGCATAGGCGGCAATAGATTTTACACGGACTCGTCTCGCGTGTTGGTCGATCGATCGACATTGTCGATCGATCGATCGACCTCGTAGGGTTTTATTTTCGTTTTAATTGAATTTAATCTTGTGTTTAACGAATCGAATGCATGCGACCAGTTAGATACCTATTTTGTGATCGACCCATTAGATCGAAAGATAGGGAAAGTTATTTGACCATCAATTAAATCGACTAAACTGTGCTAAGATCGAGAGATAGGTATAGTTTAGACCGTTAGTCACTTTTCAGGACGAAAGTTAGTATTAGTGACATTAGGGACCTATAGCGAGATCGAAAGATGCTATTTGTTAAGAGTAGACCGAGAGGACCTCTTTACCTCCCGCCTTACCCGTGTTTGATTCAGACCGACTTAGTTTGTTTGCGCTAAGCTATAATGAACCGACCATCCTAGTACCCTTCTTTTATCTGTTTAAATCGTTTATTTAGTTTATCATCTTTGTTCACTTTTAGTTGTAGACCAATTCAATTCAACCCCCACAATAGTTACCTCGGTCGAACTTAAATCAACTAAAATTTACATCTGCCTCCTTGTGGTTCGACCCTGTTACCACTAGCCTAGGTCAGTCTTAATAGGAATTATAAATTTTATCTTTGGTACTCGCAACGACGGGTATCAATGCGTCCTTTGAGTCTGCATTTGCATTTGTTTTGCATTCACGTTTCTATTTTCAGCTTGCATTGTATTTATTTATTTCACAAAAATTCAAAAATCCAAAAAATTAGAAAATTTCCAAAATTAATAAAATATTCACGTTTATTTTTGCATATAGGTTGAGTCGGAACGGTTGATTTCCGTGATGATATTGCACTTTAACTTGTCATTTTACTTGAGCTTTGCACTTTCGCTGACGGTTATTAGCTGAAACTTACGCATAATCTACGAGTTTTTGTTCAAATATAGCTGACTGTTAGACTTGACCTGATAAATTGGCAACCTACTTTACAATTTTTTAGTTTTAGAGCCTTATAACTGGTGACATTCATGACTGGTTTATATAGGAATTGAGAGTAGTACTCCTTGCATAGCATGTTCATCATTTTTGCACTTTTATGACATTCGATTTCTTGTCAAATGCATGCATTCGGGTTTGTGGTCGGTGTCACATGCAGGGAGGTGCTTGCAAATTTTCATTTTCTTACATTTTTCACCCATTTAGCTCCACTTAAGCCAGATTTAGCCTTTTTGACCCATTAGCTACATCCAAAACTGAGCCTGCCTAGTTAAGCTAGTTTAGTATGTCTTTTGTGGTATGTATTTCCGTCTGCAAGTTTGGCCTGTGTGTATATTATTGGAGTTGGTGGAGGATGAAGGAAAGGAGTATGAGAGTGAAAAAAAACGTGAAGGAAAAAAAGAGAAGAAAAAATGAAAAAGAAAGGTGAATCACGTAAGTCGGAGAAAAAGAAGAAAAAAAATAGATTGAAAAATTTGTTTAATTTGTTTTATTCATTAAGACGGTATTAAAACAGGGAAGTTTGTGACCGTCTCACTCCTCCGTTCTTATTCATACATTTTTGAGGAGATAGTGTAATTGGATGGTGAGTTGTGTGCCAAATGAAGGGCACTCGTGTTTATTTTTCAGTCAGTTGAGATTTGGACGGTCTTATATGGTCCTGTTTAGGAACTAGTTTGGCGCTTGTACCACCATGTTTCCATAAATTGTTTTGCCTTTTCTCACCTGAACCTCACTATTCCTATACTATTTGTAAGCCCTCGGCTGTGACGGACATTGTTGGTTGGAATGTGTGCATTATTACTCGAATCGTCTTTCATTTTTGTTGCATGCATGCTATGTAGGTCGCACTTTAGGTGATTAACTGTTTCTCTTTCTCTCTTTTACATATAATTCACCCTTTGCTTCATGAGAGAAGAGTGACCACGTGAGAGTCCGATTTTGTTGGTCTTGCAAGGTCTATAGGTCGGCTTTATTTCTGAACAACTCATAACTCGTTTGCGTATTGACTATTATAGCTGTAACCGTTGGTTTTTGTTTCATTAAATTGGTTCAAGTAGACAAGTTATAGCTAGCTCTGAGTTATCATTTCCGTTCCATTAGTTTGTGTTTAGTTTTTAGTTTACTCGAGGACGAGTAAAGGTTCGGTTTGGGGAGAGTTGATACGTGCATTTTGTATAGTCTTTTTAGCCTATTTTTGCACGTATTTCCATATACTTTTGTACTGTTTATATTGCATTATGCCCCGAAATGGCTACTTTGGTTCGTCTTGTCTATTTTGTAGGAATGAACGGGAAAGTAGTAGAATCGTACCATTTTCGTCCTGTTTTTGCATGCATTTTGAGGAGACGGGATTTTCAGAGCGAGATATTGCATTGGGATGCGTGAAGGAATGGTCTACGAAGCAGTCGGCAACGAGTTTGGAGCTGTTTTGGAGGAAGAACACTCAATCGAAGACTTTTCTTAGTCGATCGAGTGGTTTCACAAGCTGAGGAGGTCGATCGAGCAATTTGTTGTACTCGATCGAATTGCTGAAATTCAAGGATACTCGATCGAATGGTTTGCTGGCTGAAGTTCTCGATCGAGCTATTTCAAACTGCTCGATCGAGTGGATTGAGGTTTCACGGGCCTTAATTAATCCATGAAAGTTTATTTTCGTTAATGGACTTGTTATTTTCTATTTAAGTGTGAGTTAATTAGGTCATTTAGATCTTCTAATCAATCTTTCACTGCTTAACACTCTTAATTACGGTGCTTTCTCTTTTCCCTAAACTCTTTCACTGTAACTTTTGCTTTCGGGTTATTTTGGTTGAATCTTGTGTTCTTAACGCCGGAATTCTCGCGATTGTAATCTCTTACTCTCCTTTAATCTTAATCTTTCATTTGTTTGCATTAATTCTTTTGTTTAATTCTCTTAATTTCTGCCCTAATCTCTTTTATGCAATTTTATTACAATTTCAATATGTTTGTTATTAGTTTATTCATTATTATTAATTTTGACAATATTGATAGTTTGAGTAGCTAATTTAATTCATATTGGGACTAGGGGATCTATGGCAGAATTTTGACGATGTAGCGAATAGGTTAGATGACTTACTTGTGAGATCCTATACCAATGGCAATTTAATTGTACTTACCGACTTAGTTGAGTGCACGCTTCTAAGTTACCCTTTAATCTGGTTAAATTTAATCATGGATTGGAAGATTGGATTAAATAGACCTGCTATGAACAGTAGACTACCCTGACGAGGACGAAATTTAAGTTAGTGGAAATCTAGGATAGAAAGTGGACCAGGAGGACCTTTCAACATCCGTCTCACAATGAGTTATCTAGACTATTTGCAGTTGAGTCATTAGGCTACCATAGTGAACCGAAATCCCGACATGTTCCCTCTTTATTGATATTCTTATTCTTATTTCCTGCCCTTACTGCTCTTATTTATTTATCTTTCCCTTAAGCCGTTTTAGTTTAGAAAACCAAATTTACAACCCCCATTTTATGACCGAATAGACGGATCTTTTACAGATATCTTGCCTCCCTGTGGAGATCGACCCGACTTCCCTAGCTATATAGTTAGTTTAGTTGGTTATTTTTTTATAGGTGTACGACTGCCCTGTCAAAAGTCGAAGCACATGTATCATCAACATGAAAAATACTGAAAAAACGTTCGTTCACTAATCCAAGATTATTAACACATCTCAAAATGATAGCCATTTGTTGTTTTCCAGACACGTCTTCTGCTTCATCAACAATAATGCAAAAATGGTGTCCACTAATTTTATCCCTGATTGCCTGCTTTATTTTATCCCTAAAAATTTTTAAGATTTCTATTTGTATGTCTGATGATATGTAAGAAGTATGTCGAGGAGCATTTTTTAGCACAACGTTCTCCACATCCTTATTAAAAGACGCTTGATGATTTAGAAGTTCCAAAACATTCCCCGATTACTTGAATTTTCACTCTCATCTCGACCTCTCATTGCCAATCCTTGCAGAGCTAGCCACCTCAATGCTTCAATAGAATATGTAAGTCGCAATCTATTTTTAGCAATATCGATGGGTGTTTGTTTGGCATAAATATTAGCCAGATGTCCTTCTTGATGGAGAAAATCTTCTAGCTGTTTTTCACCATTTTGATGAGGTGAATTTGGAACGCTGCCCACATGAACATTATAAGTACCTTCTTTACCCATGGCATACTTCCAGTTTCTAAACCCATCGATAATAAAAGCTCTATTGCTATCTGGCTTATTAAACAAAAAACACGGGAAGTAAAATGCAACATCTTTTTCTGGGGAATATTCTGACCATGATCGAAATTTGTCATGCCATGAGGCTTAAAACCTACGACCATGGGAATCTGAGCCGATTTTGGATAGTCTTTTGGTTTATACATTGGTTGATATAGACCATTTAAAATATAAGCTCGCCTTATTTCATTCTGTTTTCCGGGTGGATATTGACATATTTGCTTACGTTTTCCAGGATCCTGTTCCACGAGATTAGAATCAGTCTGTGGTTCCAACGATCTCATTATTTTTGCAGGTCTACATTCATCAACATGAGTAGTCTCATTATCCTCAGTGGTTGTAGTATTTGATGATGGTTCGTTCGTTTGATTGGTCAAAGTTTGGCCATTTTTTCTCTTCAAAAACTCAAATTATTGTAGGAGTTCTACCCATTACAACTATAGAAAATAATATACACTAAATCAATTATCATAATTTTTATCTAACTAGAAATAAATAAATCAAAAGTAACTAGCAATTATGGATTAATGTTCCAGACAAAGTCAAAACTCTAAGTCTTACGTTCCTACCCATTACCCAAGTCCCAACCTAATAAAGTAATAAATACATCACGGTTCCCCATAACCTACTAAAACACCTAAACTCATATTTCCCAATTACTATTTTCTACAGATCAATAAACACCTCCCCCTAACTCAAGCACCAATCTCATATTGCGAGTTACAAATTCGATTTTGTCCATCACCCAACTCAATTTCGTAGCCAATATTGTTTATTATTAAAAGTCTTATTATTCCTTAATCCTAATTTAATCAAAATTAGAAGAATTTCATTCATAAGCAGCGATCTATTGCAATTTTTCCGGCGATAGTGATGTTATCAAGGTAAGTTATCTGAAAAATTCATCTTTTTTCTCATCCAATTTGCAGAGCTAATGGTAATAAAGAACGGATTTACAATTAATCAAGTAAATTACTTTTGCTTAATGAAATAAAACAATGAATTAGGCAAGAAATTGCTTGTAAGTTATAATTGATCAATTGATCTCTGCAATCTCGATCTATTAACCGCAATCCGCAAGGCACAATCGGCAGAAACTCACGATTTGAGTTTTTTTTATAATAACTTTGGTTTTTTTTTGTTTTACTTTGTTTTTCAATTTCCAGTAAGGGAGTAATAACTAACAATTAGTAAAAAAATTTTATCTCATAATATAGAAAGTTAATTTGCTAACTATGGTAATTATATTATAGTTAATTTCTTTACAAATTTAAGCCCTCTTTTTCGGTGATACGCAGTGCGAGAATGCATGAAGGAGAAGATCAGAAAAATCCAGAAGATCAAGGGATAATTTTTTTTTTTTTTGTAATTTTTTTTTCAAAAGTCTGCCCAAGCCATGGCCCAGCGGGCCAGTACTATACTTCGTCTCTGCATCCATTGGATTCTGAATTCCTGCCTTGAGTGCTGATTCTTTTTCTCTTGATTTTCTCTTGCACTTGTACTTGTCCTTCTTCTATGAGAGCCTCCAAAAGACGACCTTATTTCGTGAGAGAAAGAAGAAAGATCTCTGGCACTAAGAACAATAGAAGACATAAAGTGCACGTCCATGAAAGAATTAGTAGGAAACTGGACAGTAGGTAAATGGATTTCATCGTGGGCTCTATTCGAAGGCAAAAAGAACTCATTTGAATCATCATCAAAAATAGGGGGAAGTTCAGGGTTGAAGCAAACATTACCCTCTTGGTGAAAGTCATCAATAAACATTAAAAACTTCATCTCTTAAAGAAAAAAGAAGGATCTTGTTAATGTAAAGGTATGAACTTTGATGTTCCTGTAAGACCGTCTTAGATTTTTAGTAAAACTTGGTAAGAAAGTGAAAGAAAGGAACGAAAAAATTCAGGAATAAAATTTCAAGAAACGGGATTTTAGAAATGCTGAACTTGAGGCAAAAGTATTCTACTTTTGTGTTTAAAACCAACTAACCTAAGCTCTGATAACCAATTTAGAGCATATAAATGCTGCAATTAGACAGTAATTTTTAGAATTAAACTGAAACGACAATTTAAGGCAAGACTCAAACTTTAGTGACTGAAAATGGACAGAAATTAAGCTGCAAATTGTTGTGAATTAGGAGCGGTATATGAACAAGAATGGAACGTAAAATAATAAAGCAATGACAATGAGAATTACATAGAAATAGAAATAATAAAGCTTGCCACAAAGGCCAAGACTTGCATCAATTCCACAAAGGTAATTGATCTTTCCCACAATGGTGAAAGGGTGCTGCAAATGCAGACTTTCTCATTCATTCATCAACCGTCTTTTATGGTTACATTCTAAGGGTTGTTATAGTAGTGTTTCACCCTTTTAGAAAAAGAACAAACGACCTAAATAATATAGCTCATGGCAAACTAACACACAAAATAACAGCAACAAAAGGTACAGATGCTCATGTGCTGGTAGCTGGCTGTGTCCTTGCAGCTCAAGGCCTTTATGGCTGATATTCTCCTAGGCAAAGATGTTGAAGATCTCTCTCTCAGTTGATATAGACCATGGTCAGCCCCATTGTGACACTAGAGTTAGCATAAAACTACAAAGGACAATCCTCCGTTGGACTCTGGTTATCGTTTTGGTTTATAAACTTACTTTGATGTTTGTTTGGGTTCAGAGTTGTATAAGTTCCTGCTTCAACAAGGATTCTTGATGGATGTGAACATGAAGGCGTGACTTATGATGAATTGGAATATGATGAAGTTGGGGAGGAGAGCAATGGTGAATATGAGTTAGAGGTCAATTGTGAGACAACCACTTTGTCCAAATTACCTCATGTGTCTAACTCGTCCACTAGCCTTACTCCTCCTATTTAGGATACCTATCATGATGATGATGATGATGATGAGGAAGACCTCCCACCACAATTTCCTTCTATAATCCATGTAGAAGAAGTGTGTTCCCTTCACACTTGTGGGAGTGAAGGTAAGACTGAAGGGATTTGTCGGTCCTTAAAAATGATTTTAATAGAAAAATCTCCAGGACAATATGCATGTTAGAAATCAGAATTAAACATAAATAAAAGAGTAATCGAATTACCTCGCAGCGGAATAAATCCTTGAGCAATAACATCCAGTAATATAAGAAAATAAGACCAGATCTGAATAACCCAACTGGTACGAATAACCAAGAGCACTCCAATTGTAGTGCCTCCACTAGTATATCCACATATGAATAGGAGATATGATTTGTATGCTAGTACACAAGGTAGGGTTTTATTATTCGCACAGAAGAATGGTATTAATTAAACTGACTCCCATATATCTCTATATATAGGGGAGTAATAACTCAGTTCCTAATGAAACTCTTACCTTAATCACAGCTGGGCCTAATCTAATTATAGTCCTATTCCCATATAATTAAGAAACACCATATTCATGTTATGTCTGACCCAATGGGCCCATTTAATTCTACACGAATCCTTAAACTCATTTAAGACTCGGTCCATAAGCGGCTTCTAGCAACACGTTACGGTTACATGGAATATAAACTGAGTTACCTTAATTGGACTCTAGACATAAATCTAACAGTCTCCCACTTGAACTGTGTCCAATTCAAACTGTCTCTTTTCTTCTATTGTTCCAATCAAGACTAAGGTAGGAAAAGTGTCAATCTTATATCTCCCAATTATTTTTCCTGAATCTCTGAGTTGAATTGTTAAAGCAGACGACTGACAATCATCTCGTCTGAGCGCGGCCACACATTTTACAATTCACACTGTTCGAGAGGCCAGAAACAATAAACTTCCTTCAGTAAGGAAGGAACAAATCCCATGTTGTTTAACCACATCCTATCAAATGATCCATAATAAGTCCAAGCATTGCCATTATAGTCACCTGTCACGGCTGACGTTTGACAATGTCAAAACTAACTACTTAGCATGTACAGAATAGTGAAAAACTCGGGTCTAAAAATTTTATATTCACTACTAACTAGTGATAAGAAACTTTAGTGACACTAAGCCAATCCTTAGTAAAGTTCTTAACGGGTCTGTCTAATACATGTTCTCTAACATATACCCATACGCCTGGTTTGATATCTCAATATCATGACTTAAGGAACTTAGTCATCAACCAGCTCATATACTAATCATTTTAGGCATTCAAGTGTTCCAATTTAATGTCCTGATTAGAGACTATAATAGAAAACATCATCCAAATAGAGTTCCAAAACCAAGTCACGTACTTAGTGATCTATTTCATCAATATAGACTATTGTGGAACAAACATTCAATTAAACAATAAATCAATAAAATCAAATAATAATTTTATTGATTAAATGAAGCAAATGTTACATATAACCCATTAAACATTTCAAATAAACTCCCACTAAAACAAAGATCTCATAATAGGACTAAGACCACTCGTTAATGCATCTTAGACCAATGGCAGCTCTATGACTCTCATGCTTAGACTGCGAGAGAGGTTTTGTTATAGGATCTACAACATTTGCATCAGTAGGTACTCTGCATATCTTAACATCACCTATATCAATGATCTCTTTGATAAGGTGATATCTTCTCTCCATATGTTTGGATTTTTGATGTGACATCGGTTCCTTAGCTTGTACAATAGCACCATTACTATCACAATAAACATTTATAGGGCTAGAAATGCTAGGAATCACTCCAAGTTCACAAACAAATTTCCGAATCCAAACAGCTTCCTTTGTTGCTTCTGAAGCAGCAATATACTCAACTTATGTTGTAGAATCAGCCACAGTATCCTGTTTGGAACTTTTCCAGCTAACAGCTCCACCATTAAGCAATAATACATATCCAGATAGAGATCGAGAATCATCTCTATTAGTCTGACAACTAGCATCGGTGTAACCACTTATAATGAGATCTTCATCCCCACTAAATACCAAGAACATATCCTTAGTTCTCTTAAGATACTTTAGGATATTTTGGCAGCTGTCCAGTGACCTTTAAGGGGATTATTTTTGTATCTACTTGTTATACTCAATGCACAAGCTACATCAGGATGAGTGCATAACATGGCATACATGATAGAAACTATGGCCGGAGCATAGGGAATATTTCTCATGCGCTCTTGCTCATCAGGTGTCGAGTCTTGCTAAAAGTAATGTCATGCGACATAGCCAAGAAACCTTTCTTCGAATTAATCATATTGAAACGTCGAATCACCTTATCTATATAAGTGCTTTGACTCAGACCAATAAGTCTGTTAGATCTATCTCTATAGATCCTAATACCCGAGATGTAAGCTGCATCACCCATATCATTCATGGAAAAACAACTTCCAAGCCAATCTTTAACGGACTGTAGCATTGGAATATTATTTCCCATAAGGAGAATGCCATCGACATACAGAACTAGAAATGCAACTGCACTCCCATTATTCTTCTTGTACACACATTGTTCTTCTTCGTTTCTAAGGAAACCAAACTCTTTGATTGCCCGATTAAAAACGAAGATTCCAACTCCGAGATGCTTGCTTCAATTCATAAATGGATCGTTGAAGCTTGCAAATTATCCCAACATGTGTTCTGAAACCTTCAGGTTGTGTCATGTACACATCCTCTTGCAGATTTCCATCAAGGAAAGCTGTTTTCACATCTATTTGCCAAATTTCATAATCATGAAATGCAGCAACTGCTAGGAGAACCCGTATAGACTTAAGCATCGCTACTAGAGAATAGGTTTCATCATAGTCAATACCATGAATTTGCTTGAAACCTTTAGCTACCAGTCGCGCTTTATATATATATATATATATATATATATATATATATATATATATATATATATATATATATATATATATATATATATATATATATATATATATATATATATATATATATATATATATATATATATATATATATATATATATATATATATATATATATATATCGACATTTTCATCCATGTCAATCTTCTTCTTAAAGACCCGTTTACACTCAATGGTTTTAGCACCATCGGATGGATCAACCAAAGTCCATACTTTGTTATGGTACATGGATTCCATTTCGGATTTCATGGCCTCAAGCCATTTTTCGGAGTCAGAGCCCATCATTGCTTCTTTATATGACCTTGGCTCATCATTCTTTACCAAAAGTAGATCACGATGCTCAGTCACTAAGAACCCATATCTTACGGGATCATTACCAAAATTAGATCTTTCTGATCTACGTAGAGCGTGTTCCACAGGAGTAGAAACTATAACTCTTTGTAAATCTAAACATTGTTCCTCCTCATTAGGTGGAGGAATTTCCTGTGTCTCTCGAATTTCTTCAAGATCAACTCTACTCCCACTGGTTCCTTTGGAAAGAAATTCTTTTTTTTCAAAAAGACACCATACCGAGCTTCAAACACTTTGCCCTCAGATTGGTTGTAGAAATAGTACCCTTTAGTCTCGTTAGGATAACATACAAAAAAGCATTTGTCGGATTTGGTGCCAAGTTTTTCAGGAATTAACTTCCTTACAAAAGCCTCGCAACCTCAAATCTTTAGGAAAGACATCTTAGGAACGTCCAGTCCATATCTCATATGGTGTCTTTTCTACCGACTTTGATGGACACCTGTTAACTGTGAACGTAGAAGTTTCAAGTGCATAACCCCAAAATAAAATTGGAAGACTAGCATGACTCATCATAGACCGAACCGTATCAAGCAAAGTCCGATTCCTCCTCTTAGACACAACAATCCATTATGGTGTTCCTGGTGGAGTTAGTTGTGAAACGATTCCACAACCTCTAATATGATCACCAAACTCTTGTCTTAAGTATTCTCCTCCACGATCTGATCATAAAGCTTTAATTATCTTGTCAAGCTGATTCTGCACCTCATTCTTAAATTCTTTGAATTTTTCAAAGGATTCAGACTTGTATTTCATCAAGTAAACATAACCATATCTACTGAAATCATCAGTAAATGTTATGAAATACTGAAATCCACCTCTAGCAGTATGACTCATTGGACCACAAACATCAGAATGTATAAGGCCTAATAAATCAGCCGCCCTCTCACTGTAACCAGTAAATGGCGTTTTTGTCATTTTGCCAAACAAACAAGACTCACATCTCTCAAATGATTCAAAATCAAATGAATCCAAAAGTCCATCTTTATAAAGCTTTTGTACGCGTCTCTCATTTATATGACCCAAACGACAGTGTTATAGATAGGATTCAAGGACTGAAGCACAATATCAGTAGCCAACTGTTGGTTTATTCCAGCATCAAGTCTTTCAAGGTTATCAAAATAACCTATCATTTTTATGACATGTGGACTAACAGGCTCATCCTTTCCCATCTTACAGTCAAAGATGGCCTTAACAGTATTGTACCTTTTGAGTTCTTGCTTGTTTCTGAAACATAGCTTTCAGGTTTTCAACAATGTCATATGTCGTCTCAGAGTTCTCATATTTCTTCTATAGCTCTGAGTTCATGGTGGCGAGAAACAGAAATCAAACATCAGTATTAGCATCAGAATGCTCTTTCCACGCGTTCTTAGCGGTGGTATGGGCATTACTATCTGGTTTCTTAGGCAATTCCTTGTCAAGGACATATACCTTTTTCTCCTGCTTGAGAACAATTCTCAAATTATGATACCATTCTAAGAAGTTTGGACCATAGAACTTTTCCTTCTCAAGGAGGGAACGGAGAGAAAATGCATTGGTGGTATGAGACATTATCTACAACAATATAAATATGCAAGTATAAGTAACAGACTGCTCCGCCTCCATAAGAGACTGGTCAAGGGGATTCTGATGCAACCCAGTTTGAATATTATTGTAACACCCCATGAGGTTATGATATTGAGTTTTCCCACATCGGAAAAATATGAGGATTTGTGATATGTTTATAAGAGCTTCCACCCACCACTTAGTAACAAGGCCTTGTACTTTTGGGCTTAAGTGATGACAAATAATGGGCCTAAATGTACACATCTCATCTTAATGGGGTTGTGTTACGATGGTGGCGGGTCGGGTTGTTATAATTATCAAGTAAAAGTCTAGCTAAATCAGATGTTTTTCTATATCATAGAATTTTTTCCTATTTAAGAGCTTTAAGGGTTTCTTAAGACTCTTCAGTTTGGATGTCACTTGAAACATTTTACATCCACTAACAGGTTTAACCCATTTAGTTTGAATTATCCCTGGGAATTGTGAGGCTTGCCCCCACATATTAAAGTATCTGAAGTGAGTCTTTCTTATAGGGAAATCCATCCTTGTATAACAAATGCAAGAGTTATGGTCAAACAACCCTTCATTCATAAAGTAAGCATATAAGTCAGGATACAGAGTCATCCACTCATGATTTATAAGGAATCTGTCAATTCTAGAAAACACCCTAGTTGTTGGGTCTTGCTTATTATTCCAAGTGTAAAATGACCCCTGAGCTTGAATATCCATCAATTCACAGTATTGGAGACATTGCCTGAACTCCTCAAGCTCACTCCACATAACAGTACTACCAACTCTCTCATTAAAATGAAGAACATTATTGTAATCTCCACTGACACACCAAGGGCCAATACAGGATTCCTTAATTGAAGCCAATTCCTGCCAAAGTTAAAGTCTATCAGTATCAGAATTAGAACCATAAACAACAATAAACCAAAATTTCTCACCAGAGCTGACATCCATCACATCCACAATTATGTTGAACAGAGCATCTCAACATTTGTACATGAAAGACCCGAGGGAGCCAAATAATCCATATTCTCCCCCGAGGATGATGTAAATTATTATTAATAACATACCATCTTTGACCAGGGTTATTCATAACAAATTGAAAATTATGACTTTTGATTTTTTTTTCAACTAAAACATAAAGACCTACTTTATTCTGATGTAAAAACACTTAATATCAGTTTGCTTATTAATATTATTCATACCACGCACGTTCCAACAGCCTAAATTATCCATGCTGAGTTTATCGGAGTTCTCCCTTTTATTTGAACATCAGCTGGATTAGGATCATTTGCATCTGGAGACTTAGAAGGAGATGCTGGAGAAGATGTCAGAACCTCAGCATAAGAGACCTCTGCAGAAATAATCCTCCCCACACTCTGAACCAGTTGCCCCACCACTAGACAGATAACAGGAATGACTACTGAAGCTGTTTTAGGTGGACCATTAGGAGGCTTAACTGGAATTTTTTGGGCCACAGACCTCCAAACCTGAACCACCTTAGGGACAACATGAGCTTTTTTTCTACACACACTCTGATGGTGACCAATACCCTTACACAGTGAGCATACCAAGGGCTTCCATACATACTCAACCATGACACTTTGTTGCTGCCCATGTTCATCATTAAAAACACTACTCTTTCATCAAAATCCGACACTCGGATCATATGAACGCTATTACCGAAACAATTTCAATAATTCGTATTCTCTAATTTAAACATATAGAATTAGTCACAAATAAATATGAATTTAAGCGTAATAACATATATCAAATATACATTAAGATTCAAATTAGACTAATCAAATTAGTCACCTAATTAAATTAGGATTTTCATCTTAAATTAAAGTAGGTTTAACTTGAAAACTTGATTAGAATATCAAATATGACAATCAGAATAAACGCCAACATAAATCTAAGACACGCACGGTTACAAACTCGGTAATAGTCAAGATCCATCAAATTATACATCATTATGGAAGAATTTGGAATTTAGTGGACATGTGAGAATACGCCATATCAAATTAAGCAAATCCTAATTAACTTGCCAAACCAACTAACAATCATCATTGTAGTTTACACCAAACATGTTACAGGCCATGTGAGAATGTCGAGCAAAAGGCAACCAACAGGAATCAAGCTAAATATCAATCTTTATGCGAAATACGGAGTATTATTCTCATGTTAATCAACAATTCAATGCATGATGGTTAACTGGCAACGGATGCGTACATAATTCAATTTTTAACATCGCATATACGTTTTGATACCACTGAAAGGCTTTGTCGGTCCTTAAAACGATTTTAATAGATAAATCTCCAGGACCATAGGCATATTTGAAATCAGAATTAAACATAAATAAAAGAGTAATCGAATTCCCTCGCAGCGGAATAAATCTGTGAGCAATAATATCCAGCAATATAAGAGAATAAGACCGGATCCGAATAACCCAACTGCTACAAATAACCAAGAGTACTCCAATAGTAACAACAATCATCAATCAAAAAAACCTAGCCTCCATTATTATTCGGGGGCTTCCATCGATCATCCATCGATGGTAAGCCCCACAAAAGCTTTCTTAAACAACTAATATTATGCAGATCTATCTTATTTTCAATAATAGTCTCCCTTTTGGTGAGATCTGTTGTTCCGTCCCTTCTTTCGGGGTTTTTCCATTTTTTCGTGGGATTGTTATCAATATAATAAGTTTTAATCGACGGGGAGATTATCAGATTTGTTTCGTGGATGAATACATCAAGACGGCTACACTGTTTCCCTCCATCAAGAAGGATGCAAAGACATCGATTATTCATAGATTCAAGAAATTTATGATTTTGGAGCGGCAGCGCCATTACCAGTATTTAGATAGTTATTTTGAATGTATTTTTTACGTTAGCAATCTTGATTTTCCTTTGTCTATTTGTTATCTTCATTGTAACCTATGCTTAGTTGATTATTAATGAGATGACAATTTCAAAAAGAGTACTCCAATAGTAGTGCCTCCACTAGTATTCACACGTATGAATTGGAGATGCGATTTGTATGCTAGTACACAAGGTAGGGTTTTATTATTGGCACAGAAGAATATGATTAATTAAATTGACTCCCATATATCTCTATATATAGGGGAGTAATAACTCAGTTTGCTAATCAAATCCTTACCTTAATCGCAGCTGGGCCTAATCTAATTAGAGCCCTATTTTCATATAAATAAGAAACACCATATTCATATTTTGTGTGACCCAATGGGCCCGTTTAATTCTACACGAATCCTTAAACTCTTTTAGACTCGGTCCATAAGCGGGCAGGGGCAGATGCAGGAATTCATCGAAAGGGGGGCACAAAATTTTTTTCCGATGCATTATTTTTTATTTTAAACCGCATTTTTTATCACGGATTTTTTTCCTCCCAAAAAATAGAAAAATAAATAATTTTAATAATTTTTTAGTTTAAAAATTAGTATTTTATTTTGAACTTTCTTCTGAAATATTTATATTTGAAATAAATATACTTTATAATTAATAATGAATAATATCTCATATGATAAGATATATTATATTCTAATATTTAAATGAACATTAAACACAAGTGGTTCAATGGTAGAAAAGATGGTATGTAACCTCGAGGTTAATTGTTCAAACCCTGGCAGAAACAATTTTTACATACAAATTGTAGCTTACTAACGAGATGGGCCTTGAGATTACACAGTTTAACAAAAATTTAGGGCGCCAGGAATCGAACCTTGAGACCTTTCAACCGTCAACTAAAGAGTCTTACCAACTGAACCACATAAACCTATTGCTTATTTGTGTTAGTTATAAAAATTTATCCCTAAAAGTTCATGGTGGGCACGTGCCCACCCGGGCCACCCCTAGATCCGCCCATGTAAGCGGGTTCTAGCAAAACGTTACGGTTAGACCTGGCAAAATCAACCCGACCCGGTTGACCCGACCCGAAAAAGATGACCTGAGACCCGAAATTGACCCGAATTGCTGAACCCGAATGACACCCGAAGCCCGAAGTAACCCGACCTGACCCGAAAATGACCCGAGCTTTCATGGACCCGTAACAGACCCGACCCGAAATGACCAATCCGAAACCACTCAACCCGAAAATGACCCGACAAAATATAACTTTAATTGACCCTAATAGACTTGAAATGCCTCTCTTCTCTTAATCTTTGACCCGAAAATGGCCTGACCCGAATTAACCCGACCCGCTTGACCCGAAAGACACCCGACCAACAAACCTGAAATAGACCCGTAACCCGAAATGAACTGACCCGATCCGAACTAATCCGAAAATTTGAGAAACCCGAAATGACCCGACCCAAACTGGCCCGACCAGAACCCGGCCCGATAGACCCGTTTGCCAGGTCTAGTTACGGTTACCTAGAATATAAATCGGGTTACTTTAATTGGACTTTGGACATAAATCCAACAAAAAATTGTAAAATGGAGGTTGATGATGTAACACCCCCTCATACCAAGGTGCCTTACCAGGACCACCTTACCATGAAAGTGTGTTACCATTTCGGTTGCCCGAGGTTAGTACATATCAAAAGCGTCTGAACTGAGCACATTTATTAAAGTACTGTAAAGTATAAAGTTTACATCAACCAAATCCAAAAACTAATTCAACTAAATACAACTCCAATGTCTGACAATAAAAGAAATCAACTAAGACTCGACGGTGATACTATGACTGTGATGACAATACTCCCATGATCGTCCCCAAGCTCATCACTAGCAATACACATCAAGCCTCGCTCACCATCCCCGAATGGATCACCGCAGGTTCCACAAACAACAACGGGGTCAGTATTACTCAATCAATATAAGACAAACAAACGAAGTAATCAACGATCATCGTCCAATCCCAATCTTTCGTTCACATCAGAATCGACTACACACCGAAGTGTGTAGCCCTGCCAGATTACCCATCGCAACAGGTAATCCTCGGCGCTAGTGGGTGACCGCAGCCGATCCCACCTAGTCCAGCTCCTCAACGAGCGACAAACAATCCCTGTCCCTTAATGTGCACATCCCCTCTCGTGGCGGGTTCCACGGAGGGCGAACTAGGGTGTGAAGCCACTCCCGCAAGTGACTCCACCACAATCACAATCACACGACATCACAGCCGTCACAACACCCTCACACCAACATCGTCACAACAATCTCCATACTCCGATGATCAACAGATAACAATAGTCACACAATTAACATGTCTTAACAATGAATAGTAAACTGAGTAGGGAAACCCTACCTTTTTGCAATCCGCTACGCTGCAATCAATCATACAAATGCACAACTAGTAACACATCATCACCTACAACAGCGATAATCAACAATCAACGACATATGATGACCAAAACCCTAAACCCCCAAATTAACCAAATTAGGGTTTGATAACTTATAAGAATGACAATAGATGAACAAGTATAAGACACTTACTACGGCGATTGACACGGGATGAGATGCTAGAACCCACAATCGACAACCTTTGACTTGGAATTGATGAAGATGATTAGAGGGTAATGAACGTAGTTTATGTTTTTGGGGAGAAATGATTTTAGAAACTGACGAACGATGATATATATCCTCTAATCATTTTAACCAAAATCGCGGAAATAATACCCGTCAGGCCGGATACTCGGTCGAGTAAAGTGTATACTCGGCCGAGTATCCTCTACTCGGTCGAGTATTCACCATACTCGGCCGAGTATTCCTCGGCAGAACCCAAACAAACTACCCTCTTGACACTACTCGGCCGAGTAGGCTCTACTCGGTCGAGTACTTAGCTTATAAAAATCCGTAGTATTACAGATGAAACTTTGAGTTCTAAGGAGGATCAAGAAGAAAGTGAAAAAAAATGAAAGCATGAATGACCTCAATGGTGAGAAGTTGACTCCTCCACATCTTACCCTTCAACTATCCCCTCATCAAGGAAATGTGAGTTCTCCTTCTACTAGTGAAGGATTGATAAATCAAAACTCTATCACCATAGAACTTAAAGGAGATGGAAGAGAGTGGAAGCCTCCGAATGAATATGAGCCATACTTCATAACTTGCGGTGACAAGAATCGTAGGATTGTTGGTTTGAAGCACATTGCAAAGGCCCAAGTGTAACACACCCATATACCAAGGTGCCTTACCAAGGCCACCCTAACACATGAAAATGCTACCATCTCGGTTACCCAAGGTATATTAATCAAAGGAGACCATAAAGAAACATACTTTAAGTTTAAATATTTAAAGTGAGTATAACTTAAACCAAAACTGGAAATATACAAAACAACTGTCTCAAACAGAAATCCAAAACTGAAAAAAAAAACTGTCATAAACTATCAGCAGAAGACTAAGGACTCGAACTAGTGATGACTTCATCCCCAGCAAGATCCCGCGCGTACTCCATAGAAATACCTGCTAATCAACTGCTCACCATCCCCGAATGGATCACCACGGTTTTCAAAACATTTAAATGGGGCCAGTTACTGAATAATCAAAGTAAGTAAAACGGCAACATCCAAATACATAAGCACATTCATTCAACTCCAGTTCATCACCAATCACCTGACTACACACTAAAGTGTGTAGCCCTGCCAGAATACCCATCGCAACAAGTATTCCACACTGCTAGTGGGGACCACAACCTTCCAACCTAAGCCCCGCTCAACTCCCAGAGCGAATAACCCTATGACCATTAATGTCAAACATCCCCCTTGTGACGGGAACCACAAGGCGCAAATCAAGGGCGTGAAGCCATTCCCGCAAATGACTCCACTCAGCCGAGTGCGCACCTCGCGAACCACATACAATTACAACCAGAAACCACAATACGGATAACCATGCCAATACCAAGAAATACGATTAACCATAGAGATAATCATATGAATCAACCATCACAGCAATTAAATCAATTATACAGTAACCGAGTAGGGAAATCCTACCTGAAATAGAATCACCAACCAACAATAGCAGCAGATCAAAAAGCCTTCTCTACGAAACCACCTCCTATAACAATAATGCATACAATTATTATCTACCACAATAATTATTCCCAAAATCCCTAAATCACCCAATTAGGGTTTAACCAAAATTAATAAACTGACATAAAAACAACATAGAAATCTTACCCAAATGATGACGATCACAAGGGTATAACGATCTCAGAACTCCGACAACCCTAGCCTTGATTTGATAGCAAAACGAGGAGAGAATTGAACGTCGTAGAGTTTTCTTGTGAAACGTTTAGAGAATAAAGGTAAAAGTGACAAAGAATGTCATTCAAAACTTTAAATACCTCTCCACCTTTTACTATCAAACCCGGCAAAAAGTCCGTAAAACCCGAGCTACTCGATCGAGTAACTAACGTACTCGATCGAGTATCCCCTACTTGATCGAGTTGCCCCCACTAGATCGAGTACATTCAAAGCAGAATGTACTCCATAATCTGTAACTAACTTACTCGACAGAGTAAGTCGTACTCGATAGAGTACCCAACAGATAAAATATATGAGGTATTACACCAAGCGTTAAGGCAAAGGTAAATGAAGGAGCAAGTTGCAAGCTCCCTTTTTGTGCTAACATGACCAAGCTTCATATTGAATTGGAACAAACCGTATTCATGCTTGTTTGAAGATTGTGCTCAAACTTTTGATATGTTGCTAAGAGCATTAAGCAACATGGACAATGCTAATAAGCATGGCAACATGGAGTAAGTTTGGTGGAGTCCTTTCTTAAATCACCATTTGTAAGATATCCTATCCTTTCACTTTGCATTTAGCTTCATTAGTTTGCATTTCATTTAGTATAGTTGCATCTAAAATAATATTAGTACTTGCAACCAAACCTTCTCTCTTTTTGCATTGGAAACAATGTTTTGTTTGGTTTGGGGAGGTTTGATTACAAGTATTAGGAGTTAATTCAAATTAGCTCTCCAACCTAATTGAAATCATTCATCACTTAGTTTAGTTTAGATTGCATCACTTGTAATATATTTCATACAGTACTCGCATTTAATCTTAATTCATGCATTCACATATTAATTCATGCATTTGCACTTAGAATAGCTTCATGCATTGCTCTTGCATCTATTTTCCTATCACTTTTTCCATTGAGGACAATGTCCATGCTAGTGTGGGGATGGGAAAATATATTTCAAAAATCATAAAAATTTGAACATTTCCAAAAACATGTTCTTTTATTTCATATAAATCAAAAATCTCTAAAAATTTGAAAAACCAAGAATCAAAAACATGTTCTTTCATTTAGTATTGTAGAATTGTATATACTTGTGTGCTTTTATTCTCTTCTCACATAGGTACTGCAGCTCATTAGAGGCATACAAGGGAAATGAAGACCGTTTCTTATGATCGTTCTAATCCCTTATTCCCTTCCATTTCTTTTCATTGTTCATATGAGGAGGATGGGCTATTTGTTGATGAAGATGTTGTGGAGTATTGTTGCGGTTTGTGTACCTATGTATTATTAGGAGCTTGCATTTAGATTATGTGGTATATAGTAGGCAAGAGCATTTACATTAGTTGTTTATATGTAGGTTGCACCATGACATAGTTGCATTTAGGCAAAATTTTTGTGAAAATGTCTAATTGGGAAGCTTGACAAGTGTATATAGGCCCTTGTAGATACTTTTTCTCCTTAAGACTATGTTCACTAGAATAGATCCAAGACACCCTAGGTTGTGTCATATTAGTAACTTTTGTTCCATGAGCTAAGGCCTGGTCATTGGTTTGCATGTGAGTCACCTATCCAACCATATGATGTGATATGGACTTGATCAACTTGTCTAGGTAACCTTGATTGACTTGGTGGTTTGGCAACCCAAAAATACTTTTCATGAATAAGTTTGGAGTGCTCATTTCAAAGATTTTATATTATGGAATTGTTTTTATTGCCAAGGAAACCTCAAAGTATTTTAAATTGTTGAAATTTGCGAAATTTAGTTATTTTGATGGAGGCGTACCATTTCGATGTGCTTTGGATCAGGATACATTGAATTGGGCCCCCACATGGTTGTGAATTCAACCACCCAAAGACAGAGTGACTATCACCCCGAAAAGTTATTGTCTAGAGGTTAACCGGTTGCTTAATAAGCGATTGGCGAAAGCAAATGACACTAGCAAGCATGGGATAAACCGCATCTCAAAGTTTTGAAAAGTGAAATGTGAAAGTTCAAAGTTCAAAGAGGTCAAATTTTGAATGCTAGTCTAGTCCACTTTTGTATATTGACTTGAGCACATCATTCCCAAAAATCTTTTTGTTATGCCAATTTGTTGAGCTTGGGACGATCCATGACCTTTACACTTGTGAAGAATTCGATACTTGTCATGTCATATGCCACTAACACCATAGGGATCATCCTTCGACCCGATCCGATTGCCCTTGACGAAAGCATTTAGCGATTGTGGACGAAAGTAGCCTAGTTGTACACCATTTGGAGGTGATTTGTTTGTATCCTCTTAGACTTAGTATTTTTTAGAACTAGTGCCTATGAAAGAATGTGTGCCCTTGAAGTGTTTCTCTTTTAGTGATTTTCGACACTTAGATAAGGAAAGTGGCTATTGTTTTATAGATGCATTCTTTGATTTAATTGTGTGATTAATGCTTGGATGCATCGACATTTTGGCAAGACCCCACTTGCCTTGCAAGAAGGCATTCTACCTCATGAATGTCTTGTGGTGAGTTGAAGGGGTGGAGTGAGACTCGCTAATTATCTCATGTCGGATATGCTAATAAGATTAGTATAAGTAAAGGTCTTAGTCTTAGTCACCTCTTTACTCGGGACGAGTAAATGTTCGATTTGGTGATATTTGATCTGCTTCATATTTACGAACATTTAGTCCCCTAACTAACCTCGTTTGGCATGATTTTTGTGACTATTAGGGTCATTTCATATATCTTTAGCTTCCTATTTGCTATTCTCTAAGATTTGGTGCCGTTTATAGGAAAGGTGCGCTAACCCCGCATACATATAGCATTTTAGAGCTAAATTGAGGCATACAATGACCAAGCATTAAGAGGAGACCAAAGCTAAAGACCGTAGACCAATAAATCAATTTTTCGGGAAATGAAGGACAATTCCCACGACCCAAGAATAAATCCCCACAAGTTGTTGGGCAAGAATGACGGGAAGGGAGCCATTACAAGAGAAAATTGCTTGGACCCAAACCAAAAATTACTTTTTTAGCACTGAAACTATGATAGATGAAATGGCGTCGAAAAATCAAGTGGCATAGGCTTTTGAATCACTCCAATAGGAATTTGGATGAGAAAATGACATTCGTTTTACAATACGAGCTCAAATAGACAAGCTGAGCACCAGCTCGCTCGTGCTCTACTTGTTAGAAATCATTATCTCATTATATAACATATGCATATATGTTACAAATTAATTTAGTCATAAAATTAAATACAAATCTTATGCATGCAAACTAAAATAGATAAGTGAAGAAAACGTTTTCCTTACTTTAAATTTCGGTCATCATATGGGCACCAACAAGATCTCCTTCTTGTTAGTTCTTAAGCTCAAATACTTTGGGATGATCCTCCAAAACCCAAGTTTTCAAAGTAGAAAACCTCCTCTTGATTGCACCCAAGACTAACCCAAAATACCCACATAAAGATTAACTAGATCTTGATGTAAGTAACCTTAAAATAAATCTAATAAGTGTAAATACTACACTAGTATAATATGGAGTTTATTAGAATTTTTATGAACAAAAGAACACAAAACTTCTTGTGTAATTTTAGAGAGAATCTTAATTTTCTTCTCACCCTTTTTTATGATCATCACATAAAAATGAACAATAAAAATAATGTGTTTGTTAAGGGGGAGTGGCCGGTTTTTTGAGTGGGTATAGGGAGTGTAGTTTTTTTCTTTTCCATGCCCAATAGCTTTTGTGCATGGGTTAGACAAAAATTGCTTTGGTTAGAGTAACCAATAGAAATAAACGCATGCTTTAAACTTGTCTCTTTTGTGTCTAGTGCACACAAAACAAGGCATATTTTACAAGGTACAAATGACCCATTTACGGGTCCATTTTGGTTCTTATATTTGTCGCACAAACACGTGTAATTTCATTTTAAACATCGTCTTATGTTCAAATAATTTCCGATTAATTTGATCAACAATACTCTGTAAATATACGTATACAACTGCACATATATTTTACGTGCCAATACTAATCACATTAGTCAATTAGTACAAATTTTAATAATTAACCGTTAATTATTAATTCCCGTCTCAAATAATTAATTATCGCATAATTAAATAATAATTTCCGTGCCTCGAGTTCAAAACTCGAAATCTCTCCAAGTAATTTGTTCGACTAACTTTAGTCAATTTTAAGGAATTAATTAACTCGTATCGTCATACAATTAATTAATCTTTTTCAATTAAGGGAATCGCCCTTTAGGTGTGACCTTAAGGGATCAACTGATCACCACCGTCGCACGACAGTAATGTCAAACTCTAGCCAGCCAATCATTACTGATATGTGTGGACCAGTTGACTATATATGTAATGTATCATCCCTTTCGTATTCTTGATATGAGATTTAAATATGTGATCAATATGATCGACAATTGTGATCTCATTATTGTCGGGGACACTTACTCCAACAATCTCCCACTTGTCCTCGACAAGTGTGCGTCACCAATTCTCTTGTCCTATTACTATCTCCCACTCAATGCAAGGTGTCATTCGGGTCGTACTTGCAAGTGATCATATCGAGAGTGGTTTCCTCGATCTGGAGAATAACTGTTTGACCGGAGTTATCTACCATAAATATAATCCGAACGTGGCCACGCATTTCAGTTCATTACTCCTCGAGTGGCCCTGAGATATTGTTATAACCTTGACAAGGGGTGGACAATTCCTATTGCACTTATTCCCTTCGACTAGCCACAGCCATCATAACCCAAAATATGCCCATTTGACCCCATTTACGAAGGTCGTAGTAACACAAATCAAAGTTAATCTGAAACTGTGCCACCTTAGGTGAACAGTATTTAGTCAAAAGAATCGACTCATTAGAATACTATAGTAGCTCTCGCCATGACCAGGCTATATAAATTTGCCAAAACTCTATAAGCGATCACTGTCCGACAAAGTGTTCCTAACAGTCTGCCTATGTGATCGACCAGTCATCTCACATGACTCTATGGCACTTGAACTTGCCATCAATCGCATCACACTCTAGTCACTTCGAGACGTCACCTCATACAAGTGACTATGGGCGAATACCATGTTAATCCGGGTTCACTTTAACGGGGTTTAATGTTGTCTCTACAACCCATTTGGATGTAACAAAGTATAAAAGGAGTTTTTCAGCTTAAAAACTCGAACGACAAATGTGATTATCACATATGAATAGTCAATACCTGATTACTATTTCATATTCTATAATCTAATTTGATCTTGTATGTAGTTATTGATCTCAATCCAATTGAAATGACATGACTCATCATGTTAAGCCTATGAGAAGGCTTTGGTTAGTAGGTTTTATAAACTTCTTGTACCTTACTCAACCTTACTACATACTCGTTTTCCTTATGTAATGTATACATTTATATTACAAAACTTTCTGAGTACGTGTCGAGATTCAATCAAGACATAGGCCTTCTTGTTGGAATATGTGTCCTCCGACAATAATGCGATCACGACTGTTGATCATGATGATCACATGTTTAAGTCTCATTAAAATGAATACAATTGGGAAGTAATTTTGTTACTGTCAACTGGTCAACATATATCGGTAATGATTGGCTGACTAGAGTTTGACATTACTGTCGTGTGACGGTGGTGATCAGTTGACCCCCTAGGTCATACCTAAAGGGCAACACTCTTAATTGATTATTTAATTAATCGTATAATGTTACGAGTTAATTAAATTACTTGAAAATTGACGGACGATTTTGGAAGTAAAATTTACGTATCATATTGAAATGTGATTAAATAAGATACGGTCTGAGTAATTGAATTGTATCATTACTCGGATGAAATAATTGTTTAATGTAACAATTAAATTGAATGAATTATTATAAATACAATCAGTTGTGATTTATAAATTGGTAAAATTTTTGGCATAAGTAATTATGAAATTACTAAGTCAATTTTTGTATGTGACGTATTTTTATTAATACGTTGATTTTTGATATGATAAAAATTACATAACAAATATATGTGACATGTGACATGTAACATATAGACAATTGACAAAAATAATATGGACTCTATATTATCCATTGTGCCCAAATAAAAGGTTAGTGGAAGCTAATATTGTGTTTGTTTAATTATTATAAGAACACAATGATTACCTACATTCCTAGCCATGCAACCCTAATATTCTTGTGAAGACAAAGGTGTTCATGCATTGGCTCCCCAAAACCCCTCCTCTTACCCGGTTTTGAGAAGGCAAAAGCCATCATGGCTTTTGTTTTATTTTTACCTAATAATATACAAAATGTTGTATATCATTATTCATTCTATTCCATCATCAAATATAGAGATTTCTAGTGAGATAAAATCCTCTCTTCTTCTCTCTTAAAAACCGAAACAAATAAGTGTTTTATAAAAGTTTTGGTTCAATTTTCTACCTTTGATTAATATTATAACTAGTATTTGTAATATTAATTATATTAAGAGAAGCCTTGGGTATAATACATAGGGAGAGATCTTACACTTAGATCTTTGTTCTTCCATTGGAAAAGCTCAAGAACAAGAAGAGAAAGGTGATCTCTCTTGTGCCCTAATAGCCGAAATCTACTATGTAAGGACATGATTTCTCCTCTATTTATATTATCGTTTGCATGCATAAGATCCGTTTTAATTTTATGACAAATTAGTTTTGACATATTTGAGTATGTTAACATGTATATGAATCTATTTTTCCTTCAATCGGTATCATGAGCCACGGTTGTTTGCACAAAATAAAACTTGTAAAATTTGTGTTATTATGATATATCACGAAATTATTACATGCATGTTAATATTTCTGGTCCTAAAGTGTTTTAGGATATTTTGGTTATTTTTTCGGATTTTTATTGTTCATAATTTACAATAATGGCATTTAAATGTGATTTTATGAGTAAAAATGTCATTTTTGGTCTAAAAATATCTATACTTCGAATTTTCACTTGGTTTTTGGATATGTTGTTACATATATTATTTTGAGATAACCTGTAAATTTTCATAATTTTTGGACTTGTTATGCTCGAAAAATGATTTTTTCATCATTAAATTCGGATTTAAGAGAAAAAAAGGTTAATATGAGTTAAATTTCGAATCTGGTCATAGAAAATTAATATGTTGTCACATGCAATTTTAAAAGATGTGTGTAAAATAATTGGCTATAAAGAAGTCTTTTAGCATGATTTATGAATTTTTGAAGAAAAATGGCATAAATAGTGACATTATTAGTGAAAATTAATAAAATATAATCTATGACTTAGGAAAAACGTCTAATGTTGCATTTTATTATATTTTTTTTCAGATCTAAAATTGAAAGGTTAATGAAAATAATTTTTCCATGTTTTTATGATTATTTTATTAAATATCGATAAACCGCAACATTGTTTTTCCGGAACATTTTCGAAATTTTTAACCTAAGATTTTGAACATTATGAGTGTCATGGAATTTTTCCAGAACGTTCATGAATTTAAATTTCAAATTTTGAATTTATTTGAAATTTTTAGATTTATTTGAAGTTTAATGGCTTATTTTTGTAATTTTTGGTCCATTTTTGAACAATTTTATAAATAAAGGTTAATTATGGTCAAATTATTAGTTAAGACTATATTTTGAGTCCTAAGAGGTTAGGGTAATTAACTTATGCATAAATATGAGTTTATGCATTTTTGTGATTATAAAATGTTGAAATCACGCAAATCCGTAAAAACCGAGTAATATACGATATTGGCTAATTAAAAGGCGATTTAGCATAAAAATTGAGCATGTTCATACATATTATAATGCTGCATTTTCCTTATGATTGTCATAATTTTAATTTATGTAATTTTTGAATTATGTAATTTTACTTAGTATGGCCTTAGATTTTAATTGGTATTTCCCGAAATGTATGGGAATATCGATTCGGTTGTAATTTTTATTGTGATCTCGTATCACCGTTTTGTAATTTAATAGATTTATTTTATTTTAGTTACAAATGTATAATAGGAAATTATGTAATTTATTATGTAATTTTATTCATTCCGGAGTTCCAAAAGACGGATTACTTCAAGAATGGCGATACATAAAGACGGTGTTACCTCGAGATGTGTGCCACAACCGAAGTTCAAGGGACCAATGGAGTTGGTTTCCGAATATGTAATAGATTAATAGTTTTTCTATTTTAGGAAAGGCCATACTAGGATTTTTATCTTTATGCTTGCATTTTATTTTATGTCACATGCATCGCTAAATCGCCATAACTAAACATGCATCCTTATTTTATCGAGTTTATCGACCGTGTCAATTAGAATTATCGTAGTTCACCGCTTTAGTTCACTTATAACGTGATAGATAATAAATTGACATGACCTCTCGCTAAAACTACTAATTGAGACATAGCCTTACCAAATAGTAGAAACCATGAAAACCTATTTCGCGAGGGAGTGCACTCGGCTACCCCGGGGTACAAGCCTTGTTACGTAGGGGAAGTGGGTGATAAATGTCTAATCCACCGAATTCATGTTGATGAGGGTTTCATCGGCTACCCCGTGCCTAAGTTAATGTGGGTTTGGATAATGGACACATTTATTCGAAATTTGGATTGAACTCAACAAAAGTAATTGATAAGGGTTTCATCGGCTACCCCGTGCCCTTATTGATGTGTTTTGGGCTATAGATAAATATTAGAGTAATTTTATCGACCAAGAGTTCTAAAAGTAGAATCGATTAAAAGGTTAATCCACCGAGTTATATTGATGAGGGTTTCATCGGCTACCCCGTGCCTAAGTCGATATGAATTTGGGTCTTGGAATCATTTATTCTAGTTGGGTAGAGGTCACTAGAAAAATGCATAAAACTTGTTTAAATCATTCATTTTTACGAGTATAATTAAAACGACATATGTTTTACTCCTTATATTTTGTTTTGTAGACCACTTCTTATTCATAACAAATGGCAACACCAACTCCTAATGCTACACCACTCGCTACTTCATCTTGGCTCCGATCCTTTATGGATCGATGTAAACTTGAAAAGAATGGGTCAAATTTCTCCGAGTGGGATGCCCAACTCAAATTAGCCGCCGAGGGTGACGACAAGCTTCGTTACCTTACCGAGGCCTCTCCACCCGAACCCTCCGCTAGGTCCACCGCGGCCACTAGGGAAGCCTATGAGGCTTACCAAAAGGAGTCCGCCGCAATGAAAAATGTATTGATATTTGCAATGGAGGCGGAACTCCAAAGTAGAGCCTTCAAAATGGGCAATGCTAATGAGATTTACTCCAAACTTGTGACCATGTTTTCACAAACTCCGCGGATCGTCCAATATGAGGCGGCCGCGGCATTCTTTGATCTCGACTTCAAAGAGGGCCAAAAGGTTAGCCCTCATGTGCTCAAACTCATGGAGCTTGTCGAGACCTTGAAAATTCAAAAGGTTGAAATCCCCAAAGAACTCATCGTAGATAGGATTCTACACTCCTTGTCTAAAGTCAAGGCATATGTGCAATTCCGGGTGAATTTCAACATGCAAGACAAGGATGTGTCTCTTGAGGAGTTGCACAAGTTACTTGTGCAAGCCGAGAGGGACATGGGGTTAAATGTGAACCCTCCCAAGGATGTGCTTAACATAAGCACAAAGAGTAAGGGGAAGTTCAAGAAGAATGGGAGAAAGGGCAAGAAGCAAGCTCCCACATTCACCAAAGCTAAGTCTTGTGAAGCTAGCACATCCAAAGTCAAGAAAGGTCCTCTTGACAAATGCCATTATTGTAACGGCATGGGTCATTGGAAAAGGAATTGTTCCAAATACTTTGGTGATATCAAAGCTGGAAAGATCACTCCAGTAGGTAAATGACTAACCTTCTTTTATGTTTCTAAATTCAACTATGGTATTATGATGCAAAGTTGTGATAATATATCTCCCTTTTTATTGTAAATAGGGCCTCCACCAAGCAAAGACAAGGGAAAAGAAAAACAAGCATGAGAAACCATGGAGAAGCTAAGAATAGCTTTTATGGAGCTTTGTTTTTCATTGTCTTATTTTAAGTTATGTTTTGGATTCTAGAACTTTGAGTTTCCGTGTTCGACATGGAAAAGTATTTTGGATAATGAGTTGTATTTTGGATGATAGTGACTTGGTTTGCAACCCAAGTCACCCGTTTTATCATTTATCCTTTTAATGTTCTAAAATTCATCTTTAAATGCTTGCGTTTTGAAACATAAGATCATTCACTTAAAGGTGATCTAATAGACAATTATAATGACGGGTTTCATTATATGTCCACATGCTTAAGGCTTGTGTATGATCATTTATGAAGTGATTTTGAGTCTATGAACTCTCTTAAAGGTATGTCAATCACCAAGTACACACATGAAATCAATTACTATTAGTCTGTCTATGAGATAGTTCTCCTTATACTTCAACATCATTGATTAGTGTCTCATATGCTATCTTTGAATATATAGTGTATTTATTCTAAAGATAGAGTGGGAGAAAAATGAGGACACAACACACAAGGCAAGATAAAATTGTGTACTTGTGTAAATGTAGATCTACACAAGAGAAAATGATTTGAATAAAGGTATATCTATTTACATAGTATACCAAATAGATGAGATCTATGGTCTCAAGTTAGTTCTATATAACTAATGAGACCAAGTGTAGTAATCATAAGAGTAAATTCTCAAAATAACTACACGAGGAGACCAAAAGAAGTTTTGGATAAAAATGACTAATGTAAAGTCTTAACAAGTTTTGACTAAGTTCTATATGATAAATTTTGACCAAATAGTTTCAATCATGAGTTTTACTTAAGAGCCTAAATGAATCAAAGTAACATACTAGTTATGATCAAGATTAAGTTGCAAAGATTGATATTCCGATATCTTCAATAGCCAACGTTTTAACCACGCAAATGTCATTGCTTAACCTCGCTATGAAATGGTTAAATCTCCTTCCAAAAGGGTATTTGCGAGGGACGTATTCTAGATATTGTTTATATTTGAATAATGACATTACTACACATCATTATGACATGAGTGTGTTAGAGATTTAAAAATCTCTTTCCGTAAGGTTGAGATGAGACCACTTCAAAATAGGCTTTTTGAAAGGATATGATGGGAACATATATGGTTTTATCCTAGTAACTTGGCAAAGCAATTTATATTTATATCTTTGACAAATTTCGATTGAGAAGTCAATTTCAAAATATGTTGAATTGAGTGGGAGTTAGGAAATTCTCATGTGAAGACATGGAATTTAGTGGGAGCTATCATCCTTGAATGTATAAAACTCATTACTCATTAAAGAATGACGAGCTAATGCCTTCTTTCATAAAGAAGCGTTTGAGTTTTCAATTTTGGATGAAAATGGACAATGATGAATCCAATTGCATCAGGAATGTTGGATTAGTATTAAGAGATACACATCATATCAACATATACATAGGTTATTCATATGAATGAAAATGGGATTACCATTAGCAGTCATGGTAGTTCATTGAACCCGAGAACGGTTGATCTCATGATTATTAGTAACTAATGTTTCCGCCATTAGAATGATCATGTACGTGTCCAATTTTGAATCATATGCATAAGAGCATGATGATTGGTTGGTGAGCCATAAAAGAAACGTCATGAATTCTCGAGTAGAATCCGATGAGCGATTTCGATGTTTGACGGAATACTCGATTATGTGACAATAGGTTGCACATATATATGAAATCCGAACACAGGTAAGGATTTATGAGAATCCTAAAACTTTCGAGCTAGAAAGAGAAATGAGAAGCTTTGGAAAGATGCTTGGTTGAATAAGAAGTTATTCAAAAACAATCTTTCCTAGTAAAGCTAGGACTTGTGAGAAGTGCTAAGTTGAATAATCTTGTAAATTGTTACAAGATTCTACAAAACATATACCTAGTGCATTGTGTGTGGATGGAACACTTGATCAGTACAAGTTGTATTATTCATCGCAAATTCGTTCGTTATGAGATGAGCGATAAGAAAGTTCTTTCAAGTTAAAGAACCAAAACCAAGGTCGAGAACCTTGATGTGTACTTGGTAAGATTCATGCTATGAGAGAAAACATGAATGTAAAGGAAAATGCAAGTGTAAGAAGTTTGAACACATGGACACATGGGATGTTAAACTTCTATTGCAATCAATAAGTGTTTATACTTATGATAAACATCACAAGGTTGTAATATGATATTGACTACCCGAGTGTGATGTCGACACTTGTCGTTTGAGTTATTATTAACTCACTTTGAACATTGTTATATCCAAACGGGTTGTAGAGACAATTGAACCCCGTTAAAGTGAACATGGATTAACATTGTTTTTGCCCATAGTTACTTATATGAGGTGACGTCTCGAAGTGACTAGAGTGTGAGGCGATTGATGGCAAGTTCAAGTGCCATACAGTCATGTGAGATGACTAGTCGATCACATAGGCAGATTGTTAGGAACATTTTGTCGGGCCTAATGACCGCTTATAGAGTTCTCGCAAATTTATATAGCCTGGTCGTGGCGAGAGCTACTATAGTATTCAAATGAGTCGATTCTTTTGACTAAAGACTATTCACCTAAGATGGCACAGTTTGATTAACTTTGATTTGTGTTACTACGACCTTCGTAAATGGGGTCAAATGGGCATATTTTGGGTTATGATGGTGTGGCTAGCTGGCAAGGGAATGAGTGCGATAGGAATTGTCCACCCCTAGTCCGGGTTATAACAATATCTCAGGGCCACTCGAGGAGTAATGAATTGAAAATGCGTGGCCACGCTCGGAAGGTATCCAGAGTGGATAAATCCGGTCAATCAGTTATTCTCCGGATCGAGGAAACCACTCTTGATATGATCACTTGCAAGTACGACCTGAAAGACACCTTGCATTGAGTGGGAGATAGTAATAGGACAAGAAAATTGGTGACGCACACTTGTCGAGGACAAGTGGGAGATTGTTGAATATGTGTCCTCCGACAATAATGCGATCACGATCATTGATCATGATGATCACATGTTTAAGTCTCATTAAAATGAATACAATTGGGAAGTAATTTTGTTATTCTTTGTCAACAATCGGTCAACATATATCGGTAATGATTGGTGACTAGAGTTTGACATTATTCTTGTGTGACGGTGGTGATCAGTTGACCCCTAGGTCATACCTAAAGGGCAACACTCTTAATTGATTATTTAATTAATCGTATAATGTTACGAGTTAATTAAATTACTTGAAAATTGACGGACGATTTTGGAAGTAAAATTTACGTATCATATTGAAATGTGATTAAATAAGATACGGTCTGAGTAATTGAATTGTATCATTACTCGGATGAAATAATTGTTTAATGTAACAATTAAATTGAATGAATTATTATAAATACAATCAGTTGTGATTTATAAATTGGTAAAATTTTTGGCATAAGTAATTATGAAATTACTAAGTCAATTTTTGTATGTGACGTATTTTTATTAATACGTTGATTTTTGATATGATAAAAATTACATAACAAATATATGTGACATGTGACATGTAACATATAGACAATTGACAAAAATAATATGGACTCTATATTATCCATTGTGCCGAAATAAAAGGTTAGTGGAAGCTAATATTGTGTTTGTTTAATTATTATAAGAACACAATGATTACCTACATTCCTAGCCATGCAACCCTAATATTCTTGTGAAGACAAAGGTGTTCATGCATTGGCTCCCCAAAAAACCCCTCCTCTTACCCGGTTTTGAGAAGGCAAAAGCCATCATGGCTTTTGTTTTATTTTTACCTAATAATATACAAAATGTTGTATATCATTATTCATTCTATTCCATCATCAAATATAGAGATTTCTAGTGAGATAAAATCCTCTCTTCTTCTCTCTTAAAAACCGAAACAAATAAGTGTTTTATAAAAGTTTTGGTTCAATTTTCTACCTTTGATTAATATTATAACTAGTATTTGTAATATTAATTATATTAAGAGAAGCCTTGGGTATAATACATAGGGAGAGATCTTACACTTAGATCTTTGTTCTTCCATTGGAAAAGCTCAAGAACAAGAAGAGAAAGGTGATCTCTCTTGTGCCCTAATAGCCGAAATCTACTATGTAAGGACATGATTTCTCCTCTATTTATATTATCGTTTGCATGCATAAGATCCGTTTTAATTTTATGACAAATTAGTTTTGACATATTTGAGTATGTTAACATGTATATGAATCTATTTTTCCTTCACTTCTAGCCTTGGAATAGCTCCCACTGTTTTCACAGTGTGCGGGATTCATCCTTCTTGCACATCCCATGATTGCAAGTATACTCAATTTCCGTTGTAAATATTTCTCATTGTTCTTTATTGCCTAGAACGATTCTAGAAAATCTATTTCTTAAATAACATAGCCACAATGGTATCTTAACCATCCTAATGTGTTTTGATTATGGTTTTGTCGGAAACCATACGCAATCTCAATTGCCAATTTTCACTTGTGTAACACCCTTACACAAAATTGTATCAAAAACACTTTGCATTACATCCTTAATGCTTCTGCAAACACTTAAGTGTAATCTTTATGGCTTACTTGGTAACTATTACTTAAATTCGATTTTGAAACAATTCATCATACTCAAAGTATATGATGTGTTATACATCATTTCTTATTTAATTGATTCGGCAGCGGAAGCAAATGGAATCAATAAAATATGTTCAACTTGATTGAACTACTCATGAATCTTATCAACATAAGACTTCTTATTTGATGCTAATATCATGTGGATTTATCTCCATAAAACCGGATATTCAAGATGTATTACATACTCCAAAAGTCTTAAATTATTCTCAATGATCAATATGTCATCCACATATAAGACTAATTAAAATTTCCGTAACTCTCACTAAACTCCATGTATAAACACAACTTCTCGACATATCGAGAAAAGTTTTATAACATGATCAAAACATTGATTCCAACTCACTGATGTCCTACTTAAGACCCTCTCTTAAGTTTCACATTATCTTAGGATTGCAAGAATCTACAAAACTCAAGACATGTATTGAATACATTCCTTCTAATTGAAGAAGTGGGTTTTAGATTCACTTGCTATATGTATATCATCATAATGAAACACAATCCCTAAGAAGATCCAAATAGACTTAAGCATTTCAATTAGTGCAAAACCCTTTGCTACCAATCAAGCTTTGAAATCTCTCTTTATTAGTGCAAAACCCTTTGTCACTAATCAAGCCTTTTATTTCGGATTTTCATGGCTCTAAGCCTTGTATTGAGTTGTGACTTAAACACTCTCATGTAAGTCATATGATCATTACTTTCTAGAAGTAATCAACTTGAATCAAACGATTTCTTTGTAAGTTATAAGCTCTTTACTTTCTTAAAAGTAACAATTTAACCTCCTAGGTTTTAAAGAAACAACGTCTTACACAAAACGTCTCATGTAGCCAAATGGTTTTAAAGAAATAACGTCTTACACAAAACGTCTCATGTAGCCAAGAAAGACCAGCTTCTTGCGACATAACATTCGATATAAAATTCTTTGTGACTCTTAAATAATTCGATATAACATTCTTTGTGGCTCTTAAATAATTTCTCCCACTCTGTCTTCTAGAAATAAACTTGTATTTTAGAAAGACAGCTTCACGAGCCATAAACCCGTTGTACTCGTGATTATAATAAGGAAAAATGAGCATTTGTTTCTTTTGAAAACTTACAAATATGGTACCCTACCATTTCATATCTCATATGACTCGTTTTAGATTTAGTGGAAAAATAATTTAGACAAAAGGATCAAGTAACTCAAAGTAACTTGATTGAAGTCCAAACCATATCGAATAGCGTTTGATTTCTTATCCAACCACACATTATCCCATTATGCGTGTTAAGAGAGATTAACTTGTGATATTATATAACATTTCTTTTGGCTTATATCAAAGTCTTCACTTTGATAATCCCATCGCGATAAAATCGTGATTCCTTGAACTCTTTGAACTTCTTCAAAGATTTCTCTATTTACCTTATTAAGTGAACACATTAGCGTCAACTTAAATCGTTGGTAAAAGAAAATGATCAACCTATTTTGGATCAATGATTTACAACCTCGATCTCCTTTTCAACCAAAAGGCACAAGACATCTTGCTTTGAATACAAGATACGCATATACCATAAGATCTAATGGTTTCAAGAGTACTTGATAACTCTTTGCGTTCATCATTCCAGAATTTAAGGTTTAATCATGGGATACCAATTTGAGTCTTGTATCATCTACATGATGTATCATTCTATTTTGGTTTAGAATATAATCACCTTGATAATGGGCTAGCCATACATCAAATCGTGGTGTATAGGGTCACAAAAGTGAAACCTCTTTTGTATCTTAACAAGTTTATATTCTTATTTAGAGTTTATGCACTTAATAATCATAATTAAGTACAACTATAAACCCAAAACTAGATTGATTACACAATGACTCTATCTCTCAACATCATAGTTGCTAGTCATCATATTCTAATCATCCTATGTATCAAATACAATGATGAAAACTTCCACTGGTTTCTAATATTGACGAAGTAGTACTAGCAAAATTTATGTCAATCAAATAAACATTTAAAGAAGAAGGTCCCATTAGATGTCCCACAACTAACTTGTTAATTCTTCAATAATTTGGGGTAGTTTCCTTTCTAGCGTCCGACAATTAAGACAATGGAAACTTTATCGGTCGGGATTGATAAGTTTAGTATTGTTATTCTCAATAACGTTACTTTTAACATTACCTTGTATCAATTCCATTCTAATTTTACTTCTTTGAACCTCATCCCTTTCTTAAAGGTTTAAGAGAATGCTCCCACTCATTTCAATGAATCTTTGCTTAGAGAAGCAAAATTGAATTTCATGAAGACTACTCTTCATTCGTTTGTTTAGTCTTAAAACTTTCATTGAAGTGGTTGCGGTATTTTGGTCAATTACGATTTCTAACAAATCTAATTACCAAAACAATTTATCATTTCAAGGTACTTAACTCAATTAAGCATGTGTGAAACAATCCATTGTAAGTAGATATGTTTAGTCAAGAATCAAAAACCTGTTTGATAATGAATAACTTTAATCTATACTCTTTACAAGAGATCCTTAGCAATGGTTCATTTGAGGTTTTAGAAGCAAATTCATATTTGTCTTTAGTTACAATGTTTTAATGGAGATTTGAATCAAAAATCGAAATGATATCGTATATGAATTGTGGTAAAGAAATATAACAATATGATAACGGAATAATGAAAACAAAACATTCATCGTTATAATAATACTTGTAAATAACAAGTAAAGCATTTACATAGTGACCTCTACCCAACTATGATAAATGATTCCAAGATCCAAATTCATATTAACTTGGGGCACGGTGTGCCGAAATACCCTTTATTAATATAACTCGGTGGATTAAATCTTTAATCGATTCTACTTTTAGAACTCTTGGTCGATAAAATTATATTAATATTTATCTCTAGCCCGAAACACATCCGGAAATCGTCGTGAATACTTTCGTTGAGTTCAACCCAAATTTCGAATAAATGTGTCCATGATCCAAACTCATATCAACTTAGGGCACGGTGTGCCGAAATACCCCTTATTAATATAAATTCGGTGGATAGACATTTATCACCCACTTCCCCTACATAACAAGGTTTGTACCCCGGTGTGGCCGAGTGCACTCCCTCACGAAATAGGTTTTCATAGTTTCTACTTTTTGGTAAGGCTATGTCTCAATTGTTTATTTTTAGCGAGAGGTCATGTCAATTTATTATCTATCACGTTTTAAGTGAACTAAAGCGGTGAACTATGATAATTTTAATTGACAAGGTCGATAAGCTCGATTCAAAATGATAATGCATGTTTTAGTTATGGCGATTTAGCGATGCATGTAACATGTAAATAAAATGCAAAGCATAAATTAAATCCTAGTATGGCCTTCCTAAAAAAAGTAAATCTAATAAACGATTACAAATTCGGAAACCAACTCCATTGGTCCCTTGAACTTCGGTTTGGCACGTATCTCGAGGTAACACCGTCTATAATGAATCGCCTTCTTGAGTGGCACCGTCATCAAGGAACTCCGGAATAAATAAATTACATAACAAATTACATAATTTTCTATTATAAATTTGTAATTAAAATAAAATAAATCTATTAAATTACAAAACGGTGATACGAGATCACAATAAATTACAACCGAATCGATATTCCCATACATTTCGGGTAATACCAATTAAAAACTAAGGCCATACTAAGTAAAAATTACATAATTCAAAATTACATAAAATAAAATTATGACAATCATAAATAAAATGCAGCATTATAATATGTATGAACATGCCCAATTTAATGCTAAATCGCCTTTAAGGAGCCAATATCGTATATTAAACGATTTTTACGGATTTGCGTGATTTAACGTTTTATAATCACAATAATTACATAAATTCATATTTATGCACAAGTTAATTACCCTAACCATCTTAGGACTCAAAATTAGTCTCCACTAACTATTTGACTATAATTAACTTATATTTCTTAAAATTGTTCATTAATGTACTCAAAATAACAATAAAATGCTATAAACTTCAAATAAATCATAAAAATTTCAAATAAATTAAAAATTTGAAATTTAAACTCTTGAACATTCTGGAAAAATATCATGACACTCATAATGTTCAAAAAACTTAGGTTAAAATTTCGAAAAATTATAGGAAAAACTATGTTGCGGTTTATCGGATTTTTCAATTATAATCATAAAAACATGAGAAAAATTATATTCATCAACTTTTCAACTTTAGATCTGAAAAAGATAATAAAATACAACATGTGACATTTTTCCTTAGTCACGAAGTATGTTTTAGCAATTATTCACTAATTAAGTCACTATTTATGCTATTTTTCATCAAAAATTCATAAATCATGCATAAAGACTTCAATATAACCTATTATTTTACAAACATCTTATAAAATTGCATGTGACAATATACTAAATTTCTATGACCATATTCGAAATTTATCTCATATTAACCCATTTTTTATTTAAATTCGATTTTTTATCATGAAAAATCCATATTTCGAGCATAAAAACTCCAAAAATTATGAAAATTTACAGGTCATCTAAAAATACAGTATGTGAAAACATATCCAAAAATCACTGAAAAATTCGAAGTTTAGCTAATTTTAGTCCGAAAATGACATTTTAATCATAAAATCATATTTTTAATGCCATTATTATATAAGATAAACAATAAAAATTCATAAATTAACCAAAATATCCTAAATACATTTTTGGATCAGAAACTTTAACATGCAAAATTTATTTCGTGATATATCATAATAACACAAATTTATGAGTTTTATATGTTAATCGTATAACTCGGAAAAACTATAACCGATTTGCATGCAAACAACATAAGGCTCTGATACCACTTGTTAGAAATCATTATCTCATTATACAACATATTCATATATGTTACAAATTAATTTAGTCATGAAATTAAATACAAATCTTATGCATGCAAACTAAAATAGATAAGTGAAGAAATCGTTTTCCTTACTTTAAATTTCGGTCATCATATGGGCACCAACAAGATCTCCTTCTTGTTAGTTCTTAAGCTTAAATACTTTGGGATGATCCTCCAAAACCCAAGTTTTCAAAGTAGAAAACCTCCTCTTGATTGCACCCAAGACTAACCCAAAATACCCACATAAAGATTAACTAGATCTTGATGTAAGTAACCTTAAAATAAATCTAATAAGTGTATAAATAATACACTAGTATAATATGGAATTTATTAGAATTTTTATGAACAAAAGAACACAAAACTTCTTGTGTAATTTTAGAGAGAATCTTAATTTTCTTCTCACCCTTTTTTTTATGATCATCACATAAAAATGAACAACAACAATAATGTGTTTGTTAAGGGGGAGTGGCCGGTTTTTTGAGTGGGCATAGGGAGTGTAGTTTTTGTCTTTTCCATGCCCAATAGCTTTTGTGCATGGGTTAGACAAAAATTGCTTTGGTTAGAGTAACCAATAGAAATCAAGCCATGCTTTAAACTTGTCTCTTTTGTGTCTAGTGCACACAAAACAAGGCATGTTTTACACGGTACAAATGACCCATTTACGGGTCCATTTTGGTTCTTATATTTGTCGCACAAACACGTGTAATTTTATTTTAAACATCGTCTTATGTTCAAATAATTTCCGATTAATTTGATCAACAATACTCTGTAAATATACGTATACAACTGCACATATATTTTTCGTGCCAATACTAATCACATTAGTCAATTAGTAAAAATTTTAATAATTAACCGTTAATTATTAATTTCCGTCTCAAATAATTAATTATCGCATAATTAAATAATAATTTCCGTGCCTCGAGTTCAAAACTCGAAATCTCTCCAAGTAATTTGTTCGACTAACTTTAGTCAATTTTAAGGAATTAATTAACTCGTATCGTCATACAATTAAATAATCTTTTTCAATTAAGGGAATCGTCTTTTAGGTGTGACCTTAAGGGATCAACTGATCACCACCGTCGCACGACAGTAATGTCAAACTCTAGCCAGCCAATCATTACCGATATGTGTGGACCAGTTGACTATATATGTAATGTATCATCACTTTCGTATTCTTGATATGAGATTTAAATATGTGATCAATATGATCGACAATTGTGAACTTACATTTGACCTCCTTCCCATTGATGTTTTCCATTAGGGCCCATACCCTAACACAAACCTTTACATATCCTTTAGGTCTTACCCTCATCTCCTACGCACCACCGGAAACGTCTTAGGAAAGAGAATCTCAGGTATGATTTACTCTTATGGCTGGCGAGCTTCATTACACCATAGCCCAGGTTGTAATCTCCGATTGACCTGAGGGCTATACTTTGACTTTTGCCTTGTCCAAGCCTCAGTCAAAGTGGGGGCTCTGTAGACACCCGTGACTGCACCTTCCAAAAAACACCCAATGATGATGGAGCCGTATGTTTAGCATATGTCGTGATTTTATGACAATTCGTAAATCGGTTAATAAAAGTTAACTCATAAACTCGTGTCTACCTCATGGTCGTCATTACGGTCGTTTTGGCGGTAATTAGAGTCAATTCGGAGTCCGGGGCAAAATCGTCTTTTACCATCCCGAAACCGTAAATCACGAGTAAAAAAGCAATGTGCTTGTCCACCTAAGGTTAGTAATCTGAATATGTCGAGATTATATCTCATTTCGAGTCTCATGTCACTTCCTTAGGCTAAACTTAATTTTACATTACAAAATGTGCATTTCATTTCAGCTAAATACGATAACCCGACCTTTAGGTCCATTTTACGATATGATACCGACTTTTTTGGGCCTGGGCTATTTCACATAAAGTTCTAGATCATTCTCTTAGCTTTCCAATGCCACCAAAAATACCTAAATACGAGTCTGGTAGAGAAAGTTATTTCTAAAATACGACAGACTGTCAAACGCGCTTTCTTGCGCAGGAGGAATCTACCCGAGAAAGGATGCAACAGGTGATGCACTCCTTCTTAGGGACGAAGCACTTGCTGCGCCTCTTCCCCAGGGTTCTTCTCAGCGTCAGAATCAAAATTCGGCGTATTTCTTTCCTAGTTTCGTCAGATCTCTTCCATATCCTTTTCTTAAACCCTATTCCGTGATTAGTATAAATAGAAGCCTTTGCCTCACATATATTTCACGCGAGTATCCGCCCCTTCTTTTCTCCCTTTTCATTCTAAGTCCTTTGCTATTGCCTTTGACACCTAGGTGCTTGATCACTCGACTATGTAAGCCCAAATCATTTTGGGTACCAGTCTCACTTGCATGACCGACCAATTTGCCCCTACACCATATAATTTAATCAATCTTATAATTCATTTTTCAAGGACACTTTCACCTTGCATTAAATATCGAGCCGAGTTACCACTAAAAAAATCGATTTAGTTAAATCTCGTGACGCTAACATGTAAGTCTGAGAGTGTGAAATCCCATTTAATATTGTTTTATTATTTTTGTACCTTTTCGTTTGCATTTGCACATCATATTAGTGCTAAAACTGTTGGAAATCTATATCTCATTACTTGGCATATTCATATATGTTATGATTTAATTTAGTCATAAAATTAAACATTGATCTTATGCATGCAAACAATAATGAAAATAAGGAAGAAATCATCAACCCTTACATTGATATTTCGGATTATTGGGCACAAGTAAGATCTCCTTCTTACTTGTTCTTGAGCACTCCTAAAATGGAAGAACAAGGATTCAAGTGTAGAATCCCTCCCAAGGATTAATACCCAAGGTAATCTCTTAACAAAAATTAATATTATTATTATTAGAACAATATTAATTTAAATAAAATGACCCAAAAATATTTATTTGGTTCTCTCACTACTACAAATCCAGGCAACTACAACGCCCCTTTAACAACGAATATTCACGAAAATCACAATAGACGTTGTAGAATGTATGGCGCGAATTTTACTAAAATCAATTACAACGGGTATGGTTATAAAAACCGTTGTTATTCGTTTTAACAACGGGTCACACATGAACAACCGTTGTTAATAATTTGGCGCAAAATTGGCGCAAAGTTAGTGAAAAGTAATCACAACGGTTATTTTTGAAACCCGTTGTTAAAACTTATTTAACAACGGGTGTTTTTTATAACCGTTGTTAAAACATATTTCACAACGGTTGTTGTTTAATAACCGTTGTCAATACCTTCCATACTATAAACCACACAAACACAAGTCCTGCGACCACAAAACACAAACCTTAATACACAAACACAAACCCAAGAGTGACCAAACACAAACACAAAACACACACTTTCTCATCGTCTCTTTCTCTCTTTCTCATCGTCGCTTTATCTTCTCGCCGTCACTTTGTTGATTTCATCGTCTCTTTACGTACGTTACTGTAATTATCGTGTTTGTTTCATCGTCATTATTTTATTGTTCTAATTATTTCATTTCAATGTATGTGTTTTTATCGACCATTAGGTTCCGTTCAAAGATCTGCTAATTATTTCATTTCCATGTATGTGTTTCTAATTATTTCATTTCCATCTTCTTTGGCGTCCTTGATGGATCGAGCATGTTTTAGCATTAGGGTTTGGAGAATATATTGAGATAATGGAAATGCATGTTAGTTGAGATAATGCAATGTATTTATACTAATGTGTGGGTTGAGTTGTTTTTTAATTAATATATATGTTAGGAAGTTGTGCCATATATGTTAGGAAGTTGTGCCATAATCGGATCTTGATGATGACTGATAGATCTATGGAGTTGAAAAAATGGAAGCAAATCAAACAAGCATAACTCAACACTTTCAAAATGATCATTTCATTTAATTTTAAACCAAATACATTACAGCAATTATCAGAAATCAAAAGATGTATAATAAGCCGGAACAACCCGGTTAAGCGTAAAAAGCGCTTCTCAACCTGCCACCAATCACGCCACTCTGGTATACCGCTAACTTCCGGGTCATTGGCTTCATATTTTGCAATAACAGATTGAATATATGCAAGGACACGACTTGCATGTGGAGATAAGGTTGGAAGAGTACAACTCAACATATCTCTGTCATTTGCGACCAAGTTGCGAAATGTGAGGACGAGGGTATGAAGATGATGATGATGATGATGATGATGATGAGGCTTTGTTGACAAGCCGGACTGCTTCACGCCTCTTAATCCAATAATTCCGTTGATGTTCAAGGGATGCTTTGATTAATGGGTGTTGATCGGCGGGAAGCCCGGCGAGAACCTTCCCATCATCTTCAATCGTTTGTGTAAGCCATTCTTCGTTGTTGATAAAATTAGGGTTCATTGCCATGTTGTTTCAATTAATGAATGTTAGTAAAGGATGCTTTAATATGTTAGTAAAGGATGCTTTAATATTTATAGCTAGTAATATTTAATTTATTTATTTTTTATTTTTTAAGAACAAACAACAACGGTTATTTACAAACAACCCGTTGTTATAACTTTCCCCCCCAAAATTGAGTCACACTTTCCACAACGGGTTTTTATACTTAAAACCGTTGTTAATATTTTTCACAACGGTTTCCTTAAGAAAACCAACCGTTGTTAAAACCTTTTACAACGGACGCTTTAACAACGTCCGCTTTTTTATATAACAACGGTTTGTGACCGTTGTTATAGGTTGTATCTGTAGTAGTGTCTTAATTTCGGCTAAGAGAAGGAAAAGGAAGAAGAAGTTTTTATCTCTCTAAAAACTCTATTTTTGATTGTTGAATGAATGAATACACAATGTGTTTTAGTAGTGTATATTAGGTAAAAATTAGAAGGAAAAATCCATGGTTTTTCCTCTCACAAAACCGGGTAGAAGGGGGAGGTGGTGATGCCCAATGCATGATCAAAGTGCTCTTCACAATAACCACTAGGTTTGCATGGCTAGGTTTTAGGCAAATGATTATGTTTACCACTTACTTAATCAACATAATATTTTCCTAATATCACCCCTAATTTCGGTCCATATAGTGTAAAATGGAAAATCCATTTTACACATTATTTTGTCAATTTGTCACATGTAACATGTCATGTAAAATTGTTATGTATTTTTAACATATTAAAAATCAACGCATTAATAAAAATACGCCATATACAAAATTGACTTAGTAATTCATAATCACTTGTACCAAAATATTTTACCAATTATAAATCATAACATCTTGTATTTATAATAATTTATTCATTCAAATGCAATTGTTTCCTTAAACAATAATTTCATCTAAGTAATAAAACAATTCGATTACTTAGACCGTATCTTATTTAATCAAATTACAATGAGACACGTAAATATTACTTCCAAAATCGTCCGTCAATTTTAAGTAATTTAATTAACCCGTATCGTCATACGATCAATTAAATGATTAATTAAGAGTGTTACCCTTTAGGTATGACCTAAGGGGATCAACTGGTCACCATCGTCGCACGACAGTAATGTCAAATTATAGTCAGCCAATCATTACCGATATGTGTGGACCAGTTGACAGTAAAATATTACTTCCCAACTCTATTCTTTAGAATGAGACATAAACATGTGATCATCATGATCAACAGTTGTGATCGCATTATTGTCGGAGGACACATATTCCAACAAAAACATCATTTAATCTTTAATAAAATTAAGCTTTAAAAACCGTATTAAGCATACAGACCAGATCTAACGCCTAGAGAAAACGCATTAGACGATGCGCCTCTTACAAAGATCGCAGCATCTGCTGCGCCTCTTCTAAGGGCGCCTGATCTGCTAATCGTCTTCTCTTTTCGTCTCGGTTTGCGTGCCTAATTCCCTTTCGATCCCAGGATTTTTCAGATCCGAGGAAGATCATTTTTCATAGTTTAATTCTTTATTTTATTTTAAATCTTTTATTTGATTAATTTGATTTTAGATCTCTAATAATTCAATATTAGAAGATTTAGATGCGTTTAATCAAACCTTTTGATTTTGGATCTATTGTCAATACTAACTAATATTAATCGACTATTATTCTTTATTATCACTTTCTAACTTATTTTACTTAGTTTATTGATTCTTTTTAATTTATTTCTGTATTTCTTTTTATTTCATTATTTTTTCCAATTTCTTTATTTTCCAATCTCCTTATTTTTTTTATTTCCTTATTTTCCAAGATTTTCTTTTATTTCATTATTTTCCAATTTTCTTATTTCTTTTATTTCTTTCCTAATCCCGTCTTGGGCATTTATATGATGTACATTCGTCATAATTAGTTGTAAACTATATTTTATTCATTTGTATGTTTATTCACATGTAAAGAATGTAAACTCCCAATTTGAGTTCTAAATCTTATTTGTATATTCAGCGACATAGTCTAAATTCACATGCTAGGTTTAATCTATTATTTGTTGCATTTCATGCATATAATCAACAACACATCGAGTATAAATGACTTCCCTGATCATTAGTAGAGGTCGTTATCGAGGCGGGCGGGATTAGGTGTTCGATTAAAGAACTTCCTAATGCGTACCCTTACCCCTTACTCAAGATCTCGTTGGACATCATTGTTCATTGGTATCGCGAGAGTCATTCTAGACATAGAGTGCTAAGGGTAAACGGATTCTTTAGTGTCTATGTTACGCTTCATGTTGGCATAAGCATGAAATATTCGAATGGTTTCCAGTTTTCCACAAACCTTGGTGGCTTCTCCACAAATGCAGGCTAGTTCAAACCATTCACCGGTGGGAGAAGTGCTTTGTTGACAAAGTTCTATGGGAGAAGTACCACCGCCTCAAATCTCACAACGCGCGGATGCGCGCGGAGCGGGTGGCCTGGTCCACACTAGGGTACGGTTGTTACTAGTGTAGAGGTCAAAGTACTTGATGGCCTTCATGTTTTTCCCCACCTTTTAATGGGTAAATATGGTCCTTTTTCCACACCTAAATGGTCCGTAAACACGTCACTAGGCAAGTGGAAATGTGTGTTCTTAAGCCTAAAGCTCATGGAGTGGTCCTCCTTGTGTCAAACAAACGAGCTTAAGAACTCGAGTGTAAGTGGCGGTAGCTTACCTCCCTCAAGGTGTACAACCCCTCCATACCAAGCACCCCGAAGATGTCATGTACCTCTTCCTTAATGCCTAAGGCCATCAAAGCACTCTCCGACACACACCTAGTGGTGGCCATGCGCCTCCCGCCCAAGGCAAGGAAGATGTTCCAGTGAGCCTCGCTCTTAAATTCCACACCCGGAAATCCCGGAGCCATGATGGCGGTTGGTGCCTCCGGTTGTTGTCGTGGTTGTCTCCCACGGTTGCTCCTTGCATTCCTTGACATGCTACAAAACCGATTCATACCACAAGATATTGGATAGAAAAGGTAAGAATCAAAGTAGCTTTGGAAATGAATCAAATTTTCCCAACACTTTTAGTTGATAAGTAACAAATTGAAATAAATTTTGGCATGACTTCCTTTATATTTTAATCAAACCAAAAACTTGTTCAAAGCACAAATTTTTTCCAAAATTTTAAATTATTGTGGAACAATGTAACACCAAATCCCAATTCTAATAACATGGAAAATCTTTGATTATCACTTGACTCTAATCATGATTGACTCAAAATGAGACACAAAATCAAAACTTGAAAAAGAAAAGTCATGGTCTCGAAAGTTTTGAGAAATTTTCAGATGGAATATTAGACATAAGATAGTACATGATATTACTAACAAAGATGAAGTAACAAGAGGCAAATACAAGAAGGAGTTAACTCGAAAATCAAAATTTCGGGCATGTATACTACCCATTTTCGGATATCTTGAGCCTTTTAAGACGGAAATTTTCAATGTAAAGTTTCACAATGTATCATAATCAAAGATTAAAATGACATGGGATAATTAAACCATGTTGCAAGCATAAAAATCAAAACATTAGTATGCTTATGGCCAAAAACAAGGTTTCCGAGAATTTGGCCAAATTTTTAAGATGGGCAATTTGATTTAAACCATTTTATAGCAATACTCATAAAGATTATAGCCTTATAATATCATTAATTCATGTTTGAGATGCAAAAATCAAAATTTGTTCACATACACCATATGTCTCGAAAATTTGGGGTAAGTTTGAAGGTGAAATTTTCGTTTTTTTAAGACAATGTACCACATTACTAGCAAAGATAGTAATATTATAAGACAAATAAACCAAGTTTTACACATGAAAAAACAAAATTCGGGCATGAACAACCTAAATTTCGAAATTTTAAAATAGATTTTTAAGACAAATGTTTCACATGTAAGATAAGATCCATCACTAACAAGAAAGGTTAGGCCTTTGTTGTTCAATTAAACCAAGCAACAAACACAAAATTAAATTATTGATTCATGAACGACCCTAATTTCGAGTTCATCAAATTTGGGGTAATATTCATGATGTAAATTTGATATTTGACAAAACAATGATGTAGAAAGTTAATTACTACAATGATTTAAGTAAAAACATGCAAATAATCGATAAAACTTGAACAAATTAGTGTAGATCTAAACAAAACCAAATTGGGCAAAAAACAAGAGAAAGATGAACTGCTTACATTGTTGAATTACTAAGGTAATGGAGTAAAAATGGAGTAGGAATTTTGAATCTAAGCAACAAATGGTGAAAATGAGGTTTGTGAAATGTTTTTAGAGATTTTGTGGTGTTGGAAATATGAGGTAAGATGATGATATGAAGAAGATAAGAATTGGTAAAAAGTAGATTTTACTTGTGATAACTCAACCCGTGTATGCACTCGGTCGAGTGCTGAGTCCACTCGGTCGATTGAACTTTCACTCGGTCGAGTCGCCGAGTTCACTCAGTCGAGTGCCCAATTTCCAAAAAATTTCTAGATTTTGGATATTGGTCCACTCGGTCGTGTGCCAAGATCCACTCGATCGAGTGCACTGTGCTCTACCTAGTATTGACTCGCACTCGTTTAAGTGACTAACCATGGCTTGAAATTTTCGATCGAATTCGAATGATAGTATCATTGCATCAAAAGAGAAGGTTCGGGGGTCCATCGGCTATCGGTGACTCCTCCCTAGTTTGCTCATATGTCACCCTACTTACCGTCTTTGGCACACTACCTTTATACTCGCAACTAATCTACCAACATTTATCACAAATCATACTTTAGTGATAACACTAATAAGTCCAAAACATGCATACGATATCAAGCCAAAGAGCGGGACTATTGTACTTCATACCAACATGAATTAACCACTTTCAAAACATGCTTCAATACGTAAATCGACTCATCCAACTTCCACATTTCATCATACATCACATGAAAGATTATAACATGGAAAAGTCTATCAACAATCATGTAATCACATAACATTTTGTATATCGTTCACCCATACTTGTAACCACCCACGTTGCGACCAACCAAGACAATAGGTTCTAGTTTTGAGATGAGGGCGCTTACCCATCCAAAGCCGACCTCCTATTGTACTCATGTCAGATTCATTTTATTAGACTCTCCTAAGTTCATTTTGGTTCATTGGTTTAGGTTCCAAAATCGTCGCTCTAATACCAATTTGTAACACCCCCTTCTTATCCGGCCAAGATAATGATAGGATGTTACCGTATTGGTTTCTCGAGGCAGTGAAATCGGAATTACAATTAAGAAATACTATATATAAATGACAAGTTTAGTGAATTACATATGAATCGATGGATAAAAAATATAACTACGACATATACAACTCGACTACTATCTACGTCATCTAATTATGTAACTCGACTTCAAATACAAAGCGCGGCCCGAACCCCGATCACGTTAACAAGCAAACCTGTACTCAAAATGCTCCCCATATGATCGGAAATATCATATGGATCAACACAGACCACCCCGAAAATAGGTGACAATTACACACAACCCAAAACACGTCAGTTTCGATAAATAAAGACATAAGACACTAGACGATATGTAAATATGCAACATGCCAATGACATACATCAAATACGATAATACAATCATAAAACCGGTACCGGAACACACCCAGACGTACCCACAACCTGGTGACGGCACCGTAGAACCGCATACCAAACAACCGGACCTCAGTCTGTAATAAGGTACTCAGGACACACCCGTGGTACCGGTCCCGGAAGACAATCGGATCCCTTGCCAGACGTCGTGCCTCAACCACACGCGTCCTTCCGTACTCCAGTCATCAATGTGAACATCCCTCATGGAGTGGGAAGCTCCATGAGGCGACCCAAGAGTAAGACGGTCTCCCAACCGCCTTACGCCTCCTCAACAACAAAGTATCACCATCAACCTCCGACATACGCAATTATCACAACAATGATATCTTCAACACAATATACCATAATACAACACATTAAAAAATACATTTCCCAAATTTTCTATAAACATCAAATCCTCCATTATCCCGACTCATAAAGTCGCCATAACTCAAATTCATATTATAATGCATTTCCGACACTACATGAGATTCACAACCATCCTCAAATACTCTTATATGTTTCAATACGACTCATGCTAAGTAAAACAATGACAAAAGACACATTAGCAAGTATACACATTATCAAAACCGAGTAGGATAAATCTACCTTTTAGAAATCTTCATGAGCTACCCGAATCCGACTCGATTCCGTCTCATGAAACCGTCACATCTTATACAAATCACATAATACTATCACAATACATCCTACACTATTATACAATACAAAATCCCTTATTATTACCAATTAATTACCCATATTACACATATTAATTACTAATTAATTACCCATAACAAAACCCCGAAAAGTTAGGGTTCATACTAATTGAAAGAGGATAGATCTCAACTTACAAGGTGAAAGGAATGAAGGATAAGGTGAACAATCTCCAAATCCAAGCTTAAATCTCATAAGAAGGTGTTTGCAAGGGTTTTAGAGGGAAGAGAGAGGATTTGGAGTGATAAGGAAGATGGATAAAATGATTTAGGATAAGATCCCGAAATAAGCTTTATCAGGTACTGTTCAGCTGCACTCAGTCGAGTGCCGAGTCCACTCGACCGAGTGCCACTCACTCGGTTGAGTACTCGCTGTACTCGGCCGAGTGGAACATACTCGGTCCACTGAATTCTCTACTCGGTCCATTGCAGTGACACTAGATCTAGTCTAGGTCCTACTTGGTCTAGTGTACGACTCTCTCATCAAGTCCGATGGTCCTCTTACACATCTTAAGGTTCTTGTACGGGTCCCATAATATCCGGGTATTATTGTTTCTTTTCCAAAGTTCCAAAAATATGGATTTTGAAGCACAATTGAGTAGATATAGGAATGGGGGTGGTAGGGGTGGGGATGATATCCATCAAACTTTTTACAATCATCAAACTTCCATCAACCTCACCGAAATGCAGATTTTCATCCTATGAATCCATTGCATGTTAATATCTGGCGATATCCTAGGACTGGGGGAGTGATTAATGTTGATCCGGTTCAGTTGGGTCGCTCTAGGGAGTTCTGGGGAAATTGTATCCTTGGTTTCTTATTATATTATTAACAAGGGTAAAGTCGTGTCCCCTAAATCAAAGTAAACCTAGTTCACTACTAACTAATAGTCAGTGGTAAGTAAGGTATCGAATACATAGGGAGGTTGTTATAGTCTATTTGCTAATGATTTAGTTCGTCTTAAAATAACAATTTCTGGGGTTTTAAATGATTGATTTTTATTAACTACTTGAAATGAAATAAAAGATAAATTCAATAAGATTAAGAGATCTAGGGGTCAGGTTCAAAGTCATTGAAAAATGAAGAGATAAAGTGAGAAAAAAAAGAAAAAAAAAGGCGATTCTTAAACCTTGAAAAAATCCTAAAAATGTCGATTGACTGCTCTAACGTAGAGCAATTTCCCCCTCTAGTCTCTGGATTAAGTAAAAACACAAAAATTTCAAATAATGAGACCGTCCCTGCCACTGTTGATCCTGTTCCAACGGTGGTTGTGGGTGGTCCAGGTAGTTCTGAGATTACGAAAACGAAAAGTGTGAATGAAGTTGTTGGGATCCCTCCTTACGACCTGGATTCTCTGATTCCTGAGGAAGCGGAATGGGAAGTTCAGCGGAAAAGGAAGGGGAAGAAGCAACTGTTTCCTATTGAAGAAGAACCTGCGGATCTACTCCAATTTACAGAGGATGATGTTAAGGATGAACTTGAGTATTGGAAAGACTCTGTCTTTTGCTTTGTTTTGGGTGAGAATCCTCTGGTTGAGGTGTTGGATGGCTTCATTCGGAGGATTTGGGCTAAATTCCCTATTGACAAAGTCTCTTTCCTACCGAATGGGGTTTTCCTTGTTCGGTTCTCTACCAGTGCTGCTAAAGATCTTGTCTTGAAGCAAGGGCACTTCCTGTTCGACAATAAGCCTCTTATTGTTCGTCCTTGGAGTGCTAATGTTAACCTGGTGAAAGAAGAGGTTAAGGAAGTTCCTGTATGGGTAAAGATTCACAACCTCCCGCTTAAATTTTGGGGAAAATGCTTACCTAAGATTGCTGGGTTGTTGGGGAAGTTTATTCGAAGTGATGCTGCGACTGAGGAGAAGACTAGGCTTGGGTTTGCTCGTGTGATGGTTAAAGTGCCATTTGGCAGGGCTATTCCTGAGCAAGTCAAATTCTTGGACGAGGATGGGATAGTGGTTAGTCTGAAGGTGGATTTTGAATGGAAGTCAATTCTATGTAAGAAATGTAATGGAATTTGGTCATGAAACCATTAAGAGAAGGAAGCCTCAGACTGCCTCTGTTCCGCAAGCACGCAAGGGTAATGGGAAGAAACAAGAGTGGAGGCCAAAAGTGAAACAAGCTACTAAGGTTGCTCCTTTACCAGTGACTCCTCCTGTTGTCACTCCCTCAGAGGAGTTGGTCACGCCTGTTGAGAAACCTAATGCTTTTCAAGTTTCTTGGAGTAGGAATGGGAAATATCACATGGCACATACTCCTGCAAGGAATGTCATCAGGCTGAGTAGGCAAGAACTACTGGATAAGGGTCAGAGTAAGCTTGGTCATGATTCGTTTATGGAAAACCTTAATACTGCGACACCTAAAGTAGAAATTGGAATAATTGGTAGTGTATTACCTCCTAGGGGTAATGCATAATTTCGGTTTTTGGAATGTTAGGGGAATGAATAGCCTATCTAAACAAAATAGTATTAAATGGTTCCTTCATCATAATTAGATAGGTCTATTTGGTCTCCTAGAGACAAAGGTGAAGCCTTTGTCTCTAAATACTGTTAGGACTAATTTATGTGCTAAGTGGTGTATTACTACTAATACTCATCTTCATAAAGGTGGGCGGATTTGGGTATTATGGAATCCTGCCCTTTTTAAAGTCCAAACTCTAGCCTATCATGCTCAGTTTATTCATCTACATATCACTGATATAGGAACTGGGTATGGCTTTCATCTCACTATGGTTTATGCTATGAATGATGTGGGTGAGAGGAAAGATTTGTGGGCACATTTAACCGGTTTTAGAAGAAGCATTACAGGGGCTTGGGTGGTTTGTGGTGATTTTAACACAGTTTTAGTGGCCTCTGAGAGATTAGGTGGTTATAGTACTCCTGAGGAAATGGATGATCTTAAAGCTTGTGTTGCTGAGTGTGGGATAATTCATTGTACACTTGGAGTAATAAACAGGATGTTTCCTCAAGGGTGTATAGTAGGTTGGATAGGGTTTTGGTAAACAAGACCTGGCTTGATGATAATAGTGAGATGTATGCACACTTTTATCCTGAAGGTACCTTTGACCACACTCCTTGTGTGTGTGGGAAATCATCTGTATACTTCCCTTAAATTAGAGGGATTATAACGAATTTAACAATGATGATCAATGGTCATAAACAAAATACATAAACAAAGTATAAAGGATTTAGAATTAACCTTTGGTCCTAGAAAAATTGGCCTAAGAACAATATCAAAATTGATATTCGCCTATTAGTTGCACCCAAGACGATATGAGATATGCCCCTTGATTATGCTAGAAATCGATCTAAAATTTTCTGTAAAATTTAGTTGTTTTTGTGTTTTTTCTGATGAGAGAGAGGAGGCAAGGTCAAGAAAAAGCATTAGGGTAGAAATAATTCTCTCCCTTTCTTTTTATACAGACCGAAACTTGGAGTCAATTAGGAAAAAAAATCCTTCCTAATTTCCGGCCAAACTGACCGAAATAAGGAGGATCTCCTCCTTATTTTTGGTCTTTCCAAAAATATATAATATGTGTTGAATTGTCATCTAGTGAGGATCGAACCCATAACCTCTTGGTATGTGTACCCTCACTATTACCACTATGACACATTCATCTTGTTAATATTAAATATAACTGATTATATTTAATTACGAACTAACAGATTAATTCGTCCAAGCTAACATTATATACATTTAATTAAATATAACTTATTATATTTAATTTACGAATTGACAGTTAATTCGTCTCAACTAATATTATTAAATTTTCATTAAATAATTATCTCATCAACACATTGACTAACTTTTTAGTCATATTGGGCATCAAGGTGATTATATTTCTATAACCACATTTCTCAAACACATCCTACAGGTGTGACCTTTAGGGACCAGTTGATCACCGCCATCTGTATGATAATAACGTCAAACTTTCTAGCAAGCCAACCGTTATTAGGTAAACGTTAATCAACTGATTAAATATACGAAGTATACCCTTGTGAACCTATAAGAGATTTACAAATGTTATCACACTAATTTGTGGAGGACACAAGCTCCAACAAACTCCCACTTGTCCTCACAAGTGTATGTGCGATAACCGATTCTCATATCCTATAAAATTTCTCCCACTCAATGTAAAACAATTTGCAAATCCAAATTCACAAAGGTAGTATTTTACAAGTGATCAATATCAAGAGTGGTTTCCCCGACTAGAGAGTAACTTAACTGATAAACGAATCAACATTCGAGCATGGCCATGCATTTCAGTTACAACTCCTCGAGTGGCCCTGAGAAATAACTATACCTGATAAGGGTTGGATATTTTCCTCAACTCGAATCCTGCAGATGTAAGTACAGTATGAAATGACCCAGAAAAAATCTACTTAGCCTCCGGTTACGGTAGACCGTGAGAAAGAAACCAAAGTCACCCAAAAACTGCTTTAATATCAAGAGACAGTCGATAGTCAAAAGAATCGACACTAGGAACACAATGGATGTCCTATCCACGACCTGACACCGAATGTTTTTAAACATTTAGGACTCCATTACGTTGTCACAAAAAAAAGTTGTCCTACGAGGTATCGTCATAATCTCGAATCTGTGATCGATCAGTCAACCGTTTGACTTATGGCTCGTTGAACCCACCATCAATCGACTGCACAATATAATAGCCAGAGTTATCAGCTCACATTGGCGATTACGGACCAAAACAAATATAATGTAATTCAGTTCACTTTGTGGCGTTCAATGTTGTCAGTACAATCCACATGAAAAACAAAATATTATATATATAAAACGATGAAGTTATAAATAGTATATGAAAAAGATAATGTATCAAATCCATAATCAAGTACTACAACTCAGGAACATGTTTAATTCCCATGGAATTAACATGCCCTACATGCTTATCATAATTCAACGGTTTGGTGAGAGGATCCGCGATGTTATCGTCCGTCGCAATCTTGTCAATCACTATCTCTTCTTGCTCCACGTAATCACGGATCAGGTGAGCTTTCCGAAGTACATGTCTAGATTTGTTGCTAGACTTTGGCTCCTTAGCCTGGAAGATGGCACCTCTATTGTCACAATAGATGGTGATCGGGTAATTCGAACTAGGAATTACCGAAAGCCCTTGTAAGAATTGACGCATCCATATCGCTTCCTTTGCTGCCTCCGAAGCGGCATAGTACTCAGATTCAGTAGTAGAATCTGCTACAACACTGTGTTTGGAACTCTTCTAGCTAACCGCAGCACCATTAAGAGTGAAGACGAACCCAGACTGAGATTTTGAATCATCTCGAACCGTTTGGAAGCTAGCATCTGCGTAACCGGTTGCGCATAGCTTAGTATCGCCTCCATAAGTCAATACCCAATCCTTAGTCCTCCGTCGGTACTTGAGGATATTTTTGACTGCTATCCAGTGTGTTTCACCTGGAGTCTTTTGGTACCGACTCGTTATACTCAATGCATATGCCACGTATGGACGTGTGCATATCATGGCATACATGATCGATCCTATTGCAGATGCATAAGGAACACGACTCATGCGCTCAATCCCTTCAGGCGTCGTGGGTGACTGAGACTTGCTCAACTGCATCCCAGTCGTCATAGGAAGGTTCCCCTTCTTGGAGTTGGTCATGCTGAACCTCTCAAGAACCTTATCCAAATAAGACTCCTGACTAAGTGATAACGTCCATCGTGATCTATCTCGGTAGATACGGATTCCCAAAATACGCTGTGCCTCACCCAGATCTTTCATCTGGAAATGGTTCTTCAACCATTCTTTAACCGAAGATAGGAGAGGAATGTCATTCCCAATCAAGAGTATGTCATCGACATACAATATCAAGAATACAATCTTGCTCCCACTCGACTTGATATATAAGCATGGTTCCTCGACCGATCGAGTGAAGCCATACTCTTTTATCACTTGGTCGAAACGACGATTCCAACTCCGAGAAGCTTGCATAAGTCCATAAATGGAACGCTTAAGCTTGCATACTTTCTTAGGATGCTCAGGATCTATGAAACCTTCGGGTTGCACCATGTACAACTCTTCCTCCAAATAACCGTTTAAGAAGGCGGTTTTCACATCCATTTGCCAAATTTCATAATCATGAAATTCGGCAATCGCTAAGATTATCTGAATGGAATGTAGCATGACTACAGGTGCAAAAATCTCATCATAATGCAATCCGTGCACTTGAGTGAAACCTTTTGCCACAAGTCGTGCCTTATAGATATCTGGTTGCGCGTTTACAGAACGCTTTATTTTGTAAATCCATTTGCACTGTAGAGGTTTTACCTTATTAGGTAAATCAACTAGATCCCATACGTTATTCTCATACATGGAGTCCATCTCGGATTGCATGGCTTCGAGCCATAGCTTTGAGTCGGAACAGGCCATAGCACCTTTATAGGTTGCGGGTTCATTACTTTATAGAAGTAAAACGTCATTCTCCTCGACCATACCAATGTATCTGTCCGGAGGATGAGAGTCTCTACCCGACCTCCTAAGTTCCTCAGGAATATTAACCGTATCATTAGTTGGAGGTACAACTTCCTCCATCTGTTCCTCGGTTGTTGGTTTTGGAATCTCTGACAGCTCGAAAGTTCTATTACTCGTCTTGTTCTCGAGAAATTATTTCTCAAAGAACGTCGCACTAGCCGCAACAAAAACTCGATGTTCGGTAGGCGAATAGAAGTAATGACCAAATGTTCCTTTTGGATAACCTATAAAGTATGTCTTGACCGATCACGGGCCGAGCTTATCCTCGTGTTGCCACTTGACATAAGCCTCGCAACCCCAAACCCAAATAAAGGACAAGTTAGGGACCGTTCCCTTCCACATTTCATATGGAGTCTTGTCGACAGCTTTAGACGGACTTCGGTTAAGTATAAGAGCGGCTGACAAAAGAGCATAACCCCATAATGAATAAGACACTACCGTGTGACTCATCATGGATCGAACCATATCAAGTAAGGTTCGATTTCTCCGTTCGGACACACCATTCAATTGAGGTGTTCCAGGTGGAGTTAACTGCAAAACGATTCCACAGTCTTTCAGGTGTTAATCAAACTCATTTGAAAGATATTCGCCACCCCGATCTGAACGGAGTGTTTTAACCTTTCTACCCAGTTGGTTATGTACCCTATTCTGGTATTCCTTGAATTTTTCAAAGGATTCACTTTTATGCTTCATTAAGTAGACATAACCGTATCTACTCAAATCGTCCGTGAAAGTGATAAAATATCTATAGCCATCTCTAGCGGTAATTGACATAGGTCTACATACGTCCGTATGTATGAGTCCTAATAGGTCACTAGCGCGCATTTCAACACCTTTGAAGGAAATTCGAGTCATCTTGCCAATGAGACATGATTCACACGTGACATATGTAGAAAAATCGAATGCGGGAATAGTCCCATTATCAACGAGTTTCTTCACGCGTTTCTCATTTATGTGTCTCATTTGACAATGCCATAGATAGGTTTGATCTTTGTCACCAACCTTTAATTTCTTATTATTCATGTGTAATACTTCCGTGGTTTGATCTAAGATGTAAATTCCATTCATGGAAACTGCTTTGCCATAAATCATTTCATTAAAAGAGAAAATACAACTATTATCCTTTATTGAAAATGTAAAACCGTCTTTAGCAAGTACGGAAACAGAAATAATATTCTTAGATAAACTGGGTACATAGTAACAGTTATTTAAAAATAACTCAAAACCATAGGGAGTTGGATTACATATGTTCCCTTCGAGGCAGCAGCTACTCGTGCTCCATTCCCGACTCGCAGGTCCACATCACCTTCTTCGAGAGGTATGATGTTCTTTAGGCCCTGCAAATGATTACACTGATGAGAACCACAACCACTATCTAGTACCCAAGTTCCGAAACTTGCATGGTTAATCTCAATCATATGAATATAAGATGACATACCAACAGGAACGACGCAGCCTGCCTTGATGTCCTCACGGTAGACAGGACAGTTCCTCCTCCAATGTCCAGTCTTGTGACAATGGTGGCACTCTATGTCACCACCTTTGCTCTTTGCCTTGCCCTGTGAGCCACTAGTCTCACCAGGCGCACTCTTACCGTTTCCTGGCTTCTTATACTTTGGCTTACCTACAGCTAGGTCGCCATGAGCCTTGCCCTTACCTTTACCTTTGTAAATCGTGAGAACATCCTGCTTCACGCTCCCACTCAATTTCATATCCTTATCGGTCTATACGAGAAGGGAGTGTAGCTCATGAGGACTCTTTTTCAAGTCATTCATGTAGTAGTTCGCCCTGAAAAGGGCAAAACCATCATGAAGAGAATGAAGCATTCGGTCAATGACAATGCTCTCACTGATTTTACAATTCAGTGCCTCCAGCTTCTCGACATTCTCAATCATGTGAAGAATGTGTGGGCTAACCGGTTGGCCCTTCTGGAGTTTTGCATCAAAGAAGCGACAGGTATGCTCGTATGTAACGATTCTCGGTGCCTTTGAGAACTCGTTAGTGAGCGTGGTGAAAATCTTGTTTGCACCTTGGGCAATGAAGCGTTTCTGCAAATAGGTTTCCATTGCAAAGATGAGTACGTTCTTTATCGCACCCGCTTCCATAACGAAATCACTATAAGCGAGTGACTCGTTGACTCCTGCATTTGGGCCTGGGTTGACCGGTATTGGCTCGATTAAATACCCGAGCTTACCGTCGAGTGGCGACATTCCGTAGTGCCGCCTCCCAGTCCGCAAAATTGGACCCATCATTCTTCAGTCGAGTGGACTGATTCATTTGGTCCATGAACATTTTTAGCTAGGACGAACGATCTAGTGTGGCACTAGGCATTGGGATTGCGTTATTTCCAGCCATTTGTTGTAACAGTATTATCGATAATAAACGTGTTTTACACTGCGAAAGAAGAATAAAATAATAAGCATGTGCATCGTTTTAATTTTAAGTCTAATGAGCTAATGTCATAACGCGAAGACTCAAAAAATAACATTTATACAATTGACCTCCCTCAAGAATTATATAAATGACCCCAAGACTCAATTCTCTGAAAATTGATAAGCTAACCTTTTAGCTAATTCTACCGTTAGAATTCTTGGTCGATAAATTTCTGTAAATTCTATCTATAGTCCATCATAATCACGAGAAACTCTTCGGACTATGATGTTGAGGTAAACTAAGTCAACACAACTACTTACCCAACGTAGAAGGGGTCATATTAGGCCTACCGACGAAGAAGGGATTCATAGATGTTTGCCCTTATAAAGACTAATCTCAATTTCCGTTTTAGAGGAAGATCCCATCAACTTTATTTAAATTCATTTTAAGTGAACTATAATCTAGCATGCAAGAATGATTAAACTAAGGTGATGGCTTAAAGACTGTGACATCTGCATGTCCATGAAAACTGACATACAACCTATATGAGTCAATTTTCATGCATTTTAGTAGTAGGTGGTTTGGTTTTAGGCGGAATATGATGCATAAACTAACATGTGAATGAAAAGCAATAAGAATGAAAACGTAAAAATAAACGGTAAAAGTCCTAGTGTGGCCTATCCTATCAAAATGAACAATAAATACAAGTTTGGAATCCATCCTTGGACCCGAGAAGCTTGTCTTGATGTTCCATCTTGATCCATGTAGTGGGAGTGAGCTCCAATCTTCATCTTTAGTCTTCTTTGAAATTACAATAAATAAAATTACATAATTGACCTATTTATTACATTCTAATTTCAAAACCCAAAACTAAAATAAAGGAGATTCGAGATCTCATAATTACATAAAAATCATGTTTCCTTCATTACGAAAACATAATTTGACTAAGGCCACACTAAGTATTACAAATTACAACCGATTGCAAAAATAAATACGTAAATAAAATTCATTCATTCGATTCATTCAACAAAATTAAAAGCATCAACTAAAATAAATTAAACATACATAACACAATTCCTTAATTATGTTGATTAATTTATCCAAACAACCTATTTAAATTAAATTAAGTGACAATTCCGCAATTAATCACATTAATTTCATTCTTAATCCATATATAACTTGTAATATGAATTCTATCCGTCAAAATTTTAAACTGCTTTAAAATAACTCGGTATCTTTAAATTGTGAACCGATTCACAATAACTAATTGGCCAAAATAAAAAAACAAAAACAAAAACAAAAACCAATTATAATTTGGTCTTGACTGAAAAATAAACAAATTTTTTTTTTTTTTTTTAATTTCAGCTCCACTCGGCTGAAAAAAAAAAAACAGCCCCCTTTTTTTTATTCGGCAATTAGGAAAAACAAAAAAAACTTTCCATATTTTATTCTTTCGGCAATATGGCAAAAAAACAAGAAAACAAAACTTCTCCTTTTTTTTCTTCTCGACTTACCAAAAAAAAACACAACAAAATTTATTTATTTTTTCTCTACGGCAAACCCTAAAAAAAACGTCCTCCCTCTTTTTTTTTCTTTTTTTTGCGGCAATATGCCCTAAAACAAGATTTGATGACAAAATTGTTTACATTTGCTGTTAGAACATGATTAGCATATGAAATAATAAACATGATTAATTTATATGCCAAAAACTATATAGCGAAAACAATCTTTTCATCATAAACATGACGATTCCATTTAATTTTAACTTAGTCTGCATTAAATCAAAAACTACCAATTCTTCATATGATAATTTTAACTGATTATAAACTATAATATGAAAAATATAATGGAAAAATATCATCAAACTAAAAGAAAAAAAACGGCAGGAAAAAAAAACAAATTCGGCACAAAAAAAATTTGCCGAACCAAAAAAATTCGAAACCCTAAAATATTTCGAAAATCCTCATTGTTCACATACAATTTATGAAAATCATCAAGATTAAAAAACGTGGTCTAGTGCTTTGATACCACTTGTGGGAAATCATCTGTATACTTCCCTTAAACTAGAGGGATTATAACGAATTTAACAATGATGATCAATGGTCATAAACAAAATACATAAACAAAGTATAAAGGATTTAGAATTAACCTTCGGTCCTAGCAAAATTGGCCTAAGAACAATATCAAAATTGATATTCGCCTATTAGTTGCACCCAAGACGATATGAGATATGCCCCTTGATTATGCTAGAAATCGATCTAAAATTTTCTGTAAAATTTAGTTGTTTTTGTGTTTTTTCTGATGAGAGAGAGGAGGCAAGGTCAAGAAAAAGCATTAGGGTAGAAATAATTCTCTCCTTTTCTTTTTATACAGACCGAAACTTGGAGTCAATTAGGAAAGAAAAATCCTTCCTAATTTTCGGCCAAATCGACCGAAATAAGGAGGATCTCCTCCTTATTTTTGGTCTTTCCAAAAATATATAATATGTGTTGAATTGTCATCTAGTGAGGATCGAACCCATGACCTCTTGGTATGTGTACCCTCACTATTACAACTATGACACATTCATCTTGTTGATATTAAATATAACTGATTATATTTAATTACGAATTAACAGATTAATTCGTCCAAGCTAACATTATATACATTTAATTAAATATAACTTATTATATTTAATTTACGAATTGACAGTTAATTCGTCTCAACTAATATTATTTAATTTTCATTAAATAATTATCTCATCAACACATTGACTAACTTTTTAGTCATATTGGGCATCAATGTGATTATATTTCTATAACCACATTTCTCAAACACATCCTATAGGTGTGACCTTTAGGGACCAGTTGATCACCGCCATCTGTATGATAATAACGTCAAAATTTCTAGCAAGCCAACCGTTATTAGGTAAACGTTAATCAACTGATTAAATATACGAAGTATACCCTTGTGAACCTGTAAGAGATTTACAAATGTTATCACACTAATTTGTGGAGGACACAAGCTCCAACAGTGTGGTGCAGACACATAGGAATTGGGATAGGAAGAGACGAAGCTTTAAATACTTCAATATGTGGAGACAGGCAGATGAGTTTAAAAGCTGTGTTCTAAATGTGTGGACTAAGCATTGGTATGGCACTCGAATGTATCAGCTGGTCAGCAAATTAAAAGCTCTTAAGAGACCTTTAAAGCAGCTCAATAGTGCCAACTTTAATGACATTGAGAATAATAATGCTAGGGCAAGAATGCATTTAGAGTATATCCAGGAGCAAATTAGGGCTGATCCTTTTAATTCTGACTTGGTACAGCAAGAACTTGAAGCATCTAGTAGTGTGAGGTGGATGGAGAAAGCCTGCAATGAATTTCTTTTGCAAAAATCAAAAGCTACTTGGGTTGATATGGGGGACAATAATACAAAGTATTTTCATAGTATAATCAAAGGCAGGCAAGTAAGAAATAAAGTGTTAAGAATTGAGGATTCTACTGGTAAAATTTGTTATGAACCTGCAACAATCCAGGGTGCTTTTCTGGAATTCTATACTTCCCTTCTTGGATCCTCTGATGATGTTATTCCTATTAGTCAGTCTGTTGTTCAAATGGGTAGGTGATGTACTTCTGATCACCAGGCTTTATTGATGACTCCTATCACTGATCAGGAAATCAAGGAGGTTATGTTCTCTATTCCTGTCCATAAGGCTGCAGGGCCTGATGGATACACTAGTGCCTTTTTTAGAAATTCTTGGGATATTGTGGGAGGGACTGTGTGTGCTGCTATCCAGGATTTTTCCACTCTGGGAAATTGCTTAAACAACTTAACCACACCCTTATTACACTTATTCCTAAATGTGAAATACCACAGAATGTTACCCAATTTAGACCTATCTCTTGTTGTAATGTGGTATATAAGTGCATCTCCAAATTGTTGTGCAAGAGATTGTCTGAGGTGCTCCCTCATATTATCAGTGATAACCAAGGAGGGTTTATAAAAGGAAGGAGTATTGTTGAAAATATCTTAATCTGTCAGGATATAATCAGAATGTACAATAGGAAGTCTGTCTCCCCTAGATTTCTTCCCAAGGTTGACTTAAAGAAAGCTTATGATTCTGTGAGTTGGAGCTTCTTGGAGGAGATGATGATAGCTTTGAACTTTCCTGGACAGTTCATTGGTCTGGTAATGGAGAGTGTAAGAACTGCAACCTACTCTTTGGTCCTTAATGGAGATATGTTTGGGTTTTTCAAAGGGAAAAAGGGGTTGAGGCAAGGTGATCCTTTGTCCCCTCTCCTCTTTACTATTACAATGGAGTATTTGAGTAGGGTTTTGACCTATGTTATAGACACTATGAAATTTAAGTACCATCCCTTATGTGCTCCTCTTAAGCTATCCCACCTCATGTTCGCTGATGACTTGTTATTATTTAGTAGAGGGGATGTTGCTTCTATAATGGTGTTGCTGAGGGCCTTTGCTACGTTCTCTAAAGCCTCAGGCTTGCTCGTGAGTCCTTCCAAGACTAGTGCCTATTTCAATGGAGTAAATGCTGGGGTGAAGCAGGATATCTTGCAAGTGGCTGGGTTTTCTGAGGGTAGACTTCCATTCTCATACTTGGGAGTTCCCATCACTGCTGGGAGAATGAAAAAAGTAGAAGGTCAGATTTTAGTTGAGAAGCTTATAAGTAGAATCAGAAGTTTTGGCTCAAAGAAACTCTCGTATGCTGGCAGGTTAGTGCTTGTTAATTCAGTGTTAACGGCATTATATAATTATTGGGTCAATATTTTTATCATCCCAAAAGGTGTGCTTAATAGACTGAATGCCATTTGTAGAAGTTATCTTTGGGATGACAAAAGTGAATTGATGAGAGTTCCTCTAGTGAGCTGGGATAAGGTGTTTGCTCCCAAAACTGAGGGTGGACTGGGTATTAGGGATAGTTACTCATGGAATGTTGCAGCCATGGGTAAGTTTGTGTGGTGGATTTACTGTAACCCTGATAAGCTGTGGGTTAAGTGGGTTCACCAAGTCTACTTAAAAGGTACACCCTGGTCTGATTATACGTCCTCTGGTGATATTAGTTGAGAATGGAAATCAGTCTGCAGGGTGAGAGATAAATTGAATGCAGGATACCAGGATGGTCATTGGATACTTGATGCTAAGAGTTACACAGTGAGTAGTGGCTATAAGTTGCTAAGGACTAAATTACAGGTCGTTTCTTGGGATAAATATGTGTGGAGTGACTGGAATATTCCTAAACATAGCTTTGTTGGTTGGTTGATTGCACGAGAAGCTCTACAGGTAAAGGCTAAACTGTTTGCCTTAGGGATTTCTCAGGATGATCAATGTCTGTTGTGTAGGATTGCTGTTGAGACTCATGAGAACTTATTTCAGCAGTGCCTCTACAGCCAGCGTATTCTCAAGGTGATTGCTAATGATGTCCAAGTAGTGTTCTCTGCTGGGACATTATTTGCAGGAATTTGGAATCAGGTAAAGTCTGGTGTCCAGCAGAAGGTAGTGATGTGTGCTTTTATGGCAACAGTCTACTCCATCTGGATGCAGAGGAATCGTGTTCGTGTTGAAGGCAGTCTGCTTAGGCCTGAAGTTTTGATACATCAGATCAGGCAGATGCTTAAACATAGGCTTAAGGCTAGGCTTACTCATGTGTATGATCGTAGAGATATTGATTGGTTGAGTAGGGTTAGCTTTTTGAATTGAAATCTCTTTTATAGGTGATTTCTGATGTTTGTGGAAATTGTATTAGTTTGTAATAGCTTGTTATGTGCTTAATGAAATATTACCTTTCACCAAAAAAAAAATAGGGGTCAAGTTCACTAGGTATGTTATCCGCGGATGTAATTTAGTCAATTAAAAGGTCAAGTTAAGCTGTTTAAGGTCATATGATTGGTCGACTCAAATATGCCCTTTAGATTTAAACTTAACATGCGGTCGCTATCATTAAGCTAGTCTATTCAATTGTCGCAGTGTAACACCCCCATAATTCGGGAAGCCTTCCTCTAGGCCATAATAACCCATTAGGATGTCACATAACTTGGTTTCCTGAGTTTGTAGTGCGAACAAACAGAGTAAAGCGATTTAACATAGATAAGTTGTAGTTAAGATATTTAAGTTACAAGTCAAAGGATTCAAATAATAATCCCGAATAGTACAACCCAATCAAAAATAAAAATGGAGTCTAATATTGTCAAAATGCTAGACAACAAGATATGGTGACAACTACGGCGATGACCGCTCCCAAGCCTCCAAGGCATATACGCAAATCCTGTCAAGCCACTGCTCCCCATATGAGCGGAAATCATCATATGGTTCACCACAGATATTTGAAAATGCTTTGGTTAGCTCCAATAATACAAATGTTCATTAATAACATGTGAATATGAAAGACTAAATAATTATGATACGAAATGATGATGATGATGCATTGCAAGTTACCAAGACTCCACAACTTCTCCATAAAAAAACCCGGTGATGACATCGCAACACCGTCACCAAACCGCCAGACAACAGCCCGTAACAAAGCTACTCGCAACACATCTGTGGTAACGTACCCGAGAGCTAACCGGATCCCTGTCAGACGTCGTACCTTAACCACACGAGTCCCTCTAAACTAGAATAATAAATGTGCACGTCCCTCTTGGAGTGGGAAGCTGCAAAAGGTGACCTAAGCGTAAGGCTGTCTCCCAACCGTCTTACATCTCCTCAACAACCACATATCACAATCCAATATCCTCCATTCAGCACCTCCAACATCCACAATAAACCAGGTATGCACAAAATCAAATACGACTTTCCACAAAATAATGAACCATCTTATGACAAGAACTCACATGTTTACTAATAACCAACCAATTAATTGACAAACTTCCCAAATCATGTTATAATGCAACAAGATGATATCATGATGCCAAATTCCCTTTCCCAATCACAATACATGAATAAACACCCCACATTAGTATGCTATTAAACTCTAATTACCAATTACTCATGTTATCATGCAACTACTACATGGATTATGTAATTAATAATAACTAATGCACAAACAAACATCCATATTATCAAATCTAAGTAGGAAAACCCTACCTCTTGCTAATCTCCAACCACTCAAGCAAGCAAGCTAGAAGGTCTCCTCAATGAAGTCTCCTTCTACACATATTATAACTAACTATCACAAGAACATACTTCAATAATAATAATACTAATTAACTCCTTAATTAAGCCACTTAATTAGTCAAAATCCAATAAGAAAACACACTAATTAAATTAGGGTTTACTAATTAATAATAGGGGAAAAGATCAAGAGTGTACTTACAAGTGTAAATAAATGAACAAGAACAAGAATTGGGAAGTAAATTTTCAATGTATGGTGGAAATCTTGAGGATAAGATTTGAGAGTATTTTGTGGGAATTTGAGAGGTATGAGGATAAGGTTTGGTGAGGAAATGAGGGGGAAATCTAAAAGAAAAAAAAAAAAAGAGTTTAAAAGAGATAAGGTCGACCTACCATGCTTACACGCGAAAATAGGCACAACGACAGGCCACTCGGTCGAGTGGGACTCCGCTCGGTTGAGTGCACCATCCACTCGGCCGAGTGACTCATTCCAGGAGCTAGTGTAAAAGACCAGCTGTTACTCGGTCCCTCACTCGGTCGAGTGAGTTCCACTTGGTCAAGCACTTGGTATACTCCGCCGAGTACAACCTTAGAAATTATGGGTATTACAGTCTTACCCCCTTAAAACAAACTTCGTCCCCGAAGTTCACATCCGACTCAAATATGGTACTTCTAATACTACTACCCATGTCCCAACTACTCACCAAGGACGGTCTTTACTACCCAAGACACTTATACACTCACATAGATCGAGACAACTAATGACCATTACGACTATGAAGGTGGAGTAAACTAACTTGCAAAAGAAGGAACTTGTACTTGCCTAATACGCTCCACCCCTCTAAAAACAAGGTTACAACCTCGCAAACGAACTCATTACCTGCTCGAAAAGTTAAGGATACCGTTCTTTTATTTCTTCCTCGGCTTCCCATGTAGCCTCATTTATTTGGTCATTAGACCACAAAATCTTCACCAACACCGTTTCCCCATGCTTTGTCTTCCTTACTTTCCGGTCCAAGATTTCCTTAGGAGTCTCCATATAGGTTAAGGCATCTTCCAATTCAATTGTCTCCGCTTCTATAACATGAGAAGGATCACTTATGTTCTTCCTCAATTGAGACACGTGGAATACATTGTGAACACGATCAAGTACCGGGGAAAGTGCTAAACGGTAGGCAACTTCCCCGACTCTATCCAATATCTCATATGGCCCTATGAACTTTTGGCTCATCTTTCCTCTCTTCCCGAATCTCATCACACCTCTCATAGGAGAAACCTTGAGTAGAACTTTGTCTCCCACCGCGAATTCAATGTCGCTCCTTCTCAAATCGGCATAGCTCTTTTGCCTATCTTGCGCCGTTCTCATCTTTTATCGGATTACATATATTTGGTCCATCATGTTTTGGATCATTTGAGGTCCCAGCAAGACGGCTTCGGTGCTATCATCCCAATATATTGGGCTTCGACACTTCCTCCCACACAAAGCCTCAAATGGGGCCAAGCCAATGCTTGCATGGTAGCTATTGTTGTAGAAAAATTCAATCAAATATAGCATTTCCTCCCAAGTGCCCCCGAACTCCATTACACATGCCCTCAACATGTCTTCAAGAGTTTGAATAGCTCTCTCTGTTTGCCCATCCGTTGCCGGGTGAAATGCGGTACCTATAGATGAACCTAGAGTCGCGATCCGACATGATGTCCTTTAGTATCCCATGTAGCTTGACCACATTCTTCCGGTAGGCGTTAGCTAGTTCCACCTTGCTCCAAGTATCCTTCATTGGTATGAAATGAGCCGATTTAGTAAGCCTATCCACAATAACCCAAATCATGTTGTTGCCCTATTAAGTCCTAGGTAGTCCCACAATGAAGTCCAATGACATAGATTTCCATTTCCATTCCGGCACAGCTAGAGGTTGGACTTTCCTTTACGGTCTCTTGTGCTCCGCTTTTACCCTTCGACAAGTCAAGCATCTTGCCACAAATTCCGCCACTTCTCTCTTCATATTTGACCACCAAAATGTGATCTTGAGGTTCGTGTACAACTTATCAGCACCCAGATGCACCGAGTAAGGTGTATTATGTGTCTCATCCATAATCTTCTTCTTAAGCTCCTTATCATTTGGTATGCACCATCTTCCTTTGAACCTAAGAGTTTCGTCCACATGCAACTCAAATCTTGAAGTTTCACCCCTTTCCAAGGCTCATTTCCACTCTTGAATCTTGGTATCACTTGCTTGTTTTTCCCGGATTTCATCATATAATACGGGCCCCACAGTTAAAGCACCAATTGCCTCTACTTTTCGGATCAGATGAATATCCATATTTCTTACTTCTCCCTTTAGCCTTAGCATGGACAAAGCGGTACACAAATAGTGAACTGAATTCCTACTCAAAACATCGGCTACTATATTAGCCTTCTCTTTATGGTATACTATTTCCATGTCATAGTCTCCAATGAGTTCTATCCATCTTCTTTGCCTCATGTTCAACTCCTTTTGGGTGTAAATGTATTTCAAGATTTTGTGATCGGAAAACACTTTAAAGGTTGCTCCATATAGGTAATGCCTCCATATCTTCAAAGCAAATACAACGGCTCCCAATTCTAGGTCATGTGTTGGATAATTCTCCTCATAAGGCTTCAATTGTCGTGACATATAAGCAATGACTTTACCGTTTTGCATGAGCACGCATCCCAAATCATTCTTTGAAGCATAGGTATAAACCTCTAAATTCTCACTTTCTTCCGGCAAGGCTAACACCAGAGTTGTGGTTAGGCGCTCCTCTAGTGTTAAGAAGGCCGTCTTACAACTTTTGTCCCACTTGAAACAGTTTTATTTCCTCATCAATGATGTCAATGGCCTAGCAATCTTTGATAAATATTTCACAATTCTTCGGTAATAACCGGCTAGACCAAGAAAACTCCTTATCTCCGCAACATTTTTCGGTGCCTCCTACTTTGACACGGCTTCCATCTTGCATGGATCCACAGACACTCCCTCCTTTCACACCACATGCCCTAAGAAGGCCACCTTCTCCAACCAAAATTCACATTTGCTAAGCTTGGCATAGAGTTGATGGTCTCTTAAGGTTTACAACACGGTCTTTAAATGCTCTTCATGCTCTTCTTTGGTTTTACAGTAGACCAAGATGTCATCTATAAACACCACCACAAACTTGTCCAAGTATGGACTAAATACTCTATTCATTAGGTCCATGAATACGGCTGGGGTATTTGTCAACCCGAACGGCATCACCACAAATTCGTAATGTCCATACCTTGACCGAAACGTGGTTTTTGGAATATCCACGTCTTTGATTTTTAATTGATGGTAACCTGATCTCAAATCGATCTTTGAGAACATGCCAGCCCCACTAAGTTGATCAAATAGGTCATCAATTCTTGGCAACGGATACTTGTTCTTGATGGTGACGTTATTAAACTCTCGGTAGTCAATACACAACCTCATGCTACCGTCTTTCTTCTTTAAAAATAGAACCGGTGCTCCCCACGGCGAAACACTTGGCCTAATGTACCCCTTATCCGCCAATTCACAAAGTTGTTTCTTCAACCATTCTAACTCCTTTGGATCCATTCGGTACGGAGCCTTAGAGATTGATTCTGCTCCTGGTTTCAAGTCCACACTAAACTCTACTTCTACTGATGGAGGTAATCCAGGTAACTCATCCGGAAATACGTCTGCAAAATCTCCCACTACCGGTATATCTTGAGCTTAAGGCCTTTCCATGCTAGTGTCCCACATATGACATAAAGCATAGCACAACCCTTCTTCAAGCATGACTTTAATGTCATTACCGTAATGAGTTTCACCTTGGGTTTAACCAAGTAACCTTTATACGACGCTCTAACACTTTTGGGTCCTTTTAAAGATATTTTGTTTTGATCACAATATATATTGGCCTTGTTCTTACTTAGCCAATCCATCCCCAAAATTACTTCAAACCCCTGCAAAGAAGATTCAAAAAGATTGACCGAAAAGTTCGTTTCATTAAACCAAACCGACACCCCTTCATACACTTTTAAACACACAACGGACTCCCCCGAAGGTAACAATACATCGTAGTTCACTAACTCACCCTCCCTTAAGCCTAGGGTCGACACATGACTGTTGGACACAAAAGAATGTGTAGCCCCCGAATCAAATAAAATAAAACAAGGATGAGAATTAACAAGAAATGTACCAGAGACCACATGAGCATCCTCCTCGGCGCTTTTCTTCTCCATGGCAAAAAGCTTGCCACTAGTGCTGGCCGCCCCTTGCACGGTGCTTGCCGAAGTAGTCAACCTAGCCTCCGAAGCTTGGCTCCCATTGTAGCTCGGCCTTTGAGATGACGCCCCTCGGTTGAAGCTTCCTCTTCCATACCCGCTATTGAAGTTGGAGTTTTGGTTCCTTTGGTTACCCCACGATCCGGAGTTGCGGTGGCTCACCATGCTTTGGGAAGGAGCTCCCTTGCCCAAATCTTCACCCGAATGTGACTAGGCTTGATGGTAATTGAACTTCTTTTGATGTGCTCCTCCTCCCTCACTCTCGGCCTTCTTTTTCTCTCCGGCCCTCTCCTTGGCCTTCTTCGTCACGTTGACCATATTCTCGTCATTTTCGGCCCTATCATACACGTCTTTCACGTCCACCAACACCCCCGCCGGAAGCTTTTCAAGGATCTTTAGAATTAGCCCCTTCTCAAATTCGAGAGCTAAAAATTGAGGACTAAGGTGTAGGTCCTCAACATAGGTCAAGAGCTTATTAAACCTCACATAGTACTCTTGCACCGTCATCCCCTCGGTGATCACAAAGCTATCAAACTGCGCCCGAAGTTTGCTTCAAGCATGCTCCGTGATGAACTCGTCTCCCATTTCCTCCTCGAAACTTGTCCATGTAATAGTATGCTTCCCTTGTTCCTTGTAGTATTACTTCATTGCCTCTCTTTCCTTGTAACACCATCCTCCGGCTTGGCCTCTGAGGTAGAACGCAGCTTGCTCAACCTTGAGCTCATCCGGGCACCGCACAACCTCGAAAATATTCTCCATCTCTTTTATCTAATTGCCAAAAAGGTTTGGCTCTCCAAATCCGTCGTATTTAGTGGATCGATGACGTGCCATGGCGTTTCTTATTGCCGAGGCATTGACCACTACCTCCCTCCTTGGTAAATTATTGAGGGCCTCATTTTATGCAACGATTCGATCTACTTCTTCTTCGGACCTACGAGGTGGTCCGGTTACCGATTAAGCTCTCCTTGACGCCATTATAGTTCAAAGAAATACGTCTCACAAAAAGAGACAAGTGATATTGATTACATCTAGGGACCACTCAGTCGAGTGGGGCAATTCACTCGGTCGAGTGTGACCCCTACTCGGTCGAGTGACCTCTTCTAGAAACTCCCCAGGTTTTCTATAATGCCCACTCAGTTGAGTGCCCATGGACACTCGGTCGAGTGGACTTCACTCGGTCGAATACATCACTTACTCAGCCGAGTGCACTAAACTCCGCATTTTCCAGACGTTCTGGAAAGTCACCATTCAGTTGAGTGGACGGTTCACTTAGCCGAGTGCCTCAAGCTGGGCTGCGTTTCCTCATCCACTAGACCAAGTACACCCTTTAAGGGCCTCACGCACCTTCCGACTTGCATAGTTCTACATATAATCCTATTCCGCACGTTTCTAAGCACAAGCACGGAGAATAAAGCTTAGATATAATACAAGATACACGCGTGGCGATAACTAGCATGTGATTAACACTTTCCTATTTATAAACAACTCAATTTAACACATCAACATGCCCAACTATAAACATCTTACACGTTTCACATTGACTTGGCTATAATTACTAATGTCATCACATCATGTGTTACCAACCATGAAGCTATCTCACAAACACCAAAAGAAGAATATGCAACAATTATATACACACCAAGAACATCCCATTACCCAACGCGTTGTGAACGACTCCAGTTCAGAGGACAAGAGTATAACCTTCGGACGTCTCCTAAGCTTGCCACGAGTTCCCTATAACTCAAACTGGGTTAATTTTAATTGACACACCTAAGTTCATTGGTTCATTAGTTTAGGCTCCAAAATAGTCGCTTTGATACAACTTTGTAAAACCCCATAAGTATAGAAATCTTCCCCCTAGGCCATCCTAACCCATAAGGTTGTCACATAACTTGGTTTCCCAAGTTTGTAGTGCGAACAAATGAAGTAAAGCGATTTAACATAGATAAGTTGTAGGTAAGATAATTAAGTTACAAGTCCAGGGATTCAAATAATAATCCTGAATAGTACAACCCAATCGAAAATAGAAATGGAGTCTAATGATGTCAAAAATCTAGACAACATGATATGGTGACAACTACGGTGAAGACCGCTTCTAAGCCTCCAAGGCATATATGCAAACACTAACTTGTCAAGCCACTGCTCCCCATACGAGCGGAAATCATCATATGGTTCACCACAGATATTTGAAAACGCTTTGGTTAGCTTCAATAATACAGATGTTCATTAATAACATGTGAATATGAAAGACTAAAAAATTATGATACGAAATGATGATGATGATGTAATGCAAGTTACCAAGACTCCACAACTCCTGCATAACAAACCTGGTGATGGCATCGCAACACCATCACCAAACCGCCGGACCGCAGCCCGTAACAAAGGTACTCGGGACACACCCGTGTTACCAGACCCGGGCGATAACCGGATCCCTGCCAGACGTCGTGCCTCAACCACACGAGTTCCTCCAGACTCGAATCATTAACGTGCTCGTCCCACTTAGAGTGGGAAGCTCCAAGAGGCGACCTAAGCGTAGGACGGTCTCCCAACCGTCTTACGTCTCCTCAACAACCACATATCACAATCAAATATCCTCCATTCACCACCTCCAGCATCCACAATAAACCAAGTATGCACAAAACCAAATAAGACTTTCCACATAAGAATGAACCATCTTATGACAAGAACTCACATGTTTACTAATAACCAACCAATTAATTGACAAACTTCCCAAATCATGCTATAATGGAACAAGATGATATCATGATGCCAAATTCTCTTTCCCAATCACAATACATGAATAAACACCCCATATTAGTATGCCATTAAACCCTAATTATCAATTACTCATGTTATCATGCAACTACAACATGGATTATGTAAGTAATGATAATTAATGCACAAACAAACATCCATATTATCAAAGCTAAGTAGAGAAATCCTACTTCTTGCTAATTTCCAAGCACTTAAGCAAGCAAGCTATAAGGGCTTCTCAATGAAGTCTCCTTCTACACAAATTATAACTAACTATCACAACAACATACTACAATAATTATAATAATAATTAACCCCTTAATTAGTCAAAACCCTAATTAAAATCCCATAAGATAACATACTAATTAAACTAGGTTTACTAATTAAGAATACAGGAAAAGAGCAAGAGTGTACTTACAAGTGTAAACAAATGAACAAGAACAAGAATTGGGAATTAAATCTTCAAAGTATGATGGAAATCTTGAGGATAAGATTTAGGTGTATTTTGCGGGATTTTTAGAGGTATGAGGATAAGGTTTGGTGAGGAAATAAGGGGGAAATCTAAAAAAAAGAGTGAGAAAGAGATAAGGTCCATCTACCATGCTTACACGCGAAAATAGGGACAGCGACATGCCACTCGGTCGAGTGCTCGGTGACACTCCGTCGAGTGGGACTCCACTTATTCGGGTGCACCACCCACTCAGCCGAGTGACTCATTCTAGGAGCTGGTGTAAAAGACCAGCTGTTACTAGTTCCCTCACTCGGTCGAGTACTCGGTGTACTCGGCCGAGGGCAGACTTAGAAATTACGGTTATTACACGCAACCTTTTTAAGTTTTAACCCGATCGATGATAATCTTAATTCGCGAGACTAATTAATTAACTCTGATCAGTAAGTTAACTAATTAGATTCAAGACAACAATTGAACAACAACTATAACAATTTAACTATTAATTAATACAATTCCCTTCTAACTACCTAGATCCCCTTTAACCAAGATAATAATTTAGTTACTCATAAATCGAAATAAACAAGTGAAAATAATAATTGAATGCATAACTAAAAGTAAATAGAAGGGAAAAAAACCTTAATCTTGAATTAAACTTAAAAGAAGAATCACAAATTCTTGTTTGTGACGGATACCATTTTACCTCACAAAAGTACCCACTTTTTCTCTCTCTGCAACACTATTCATGTGGCCCCCTTTCTCCACTAATCCATTTTGTTACCATTTTAACTCACAAAATATCCGCCACAAATGGTAACCCGTCACAAGGGAGACCAATTAAAGAAGAATATAGAATCCGGAGGCTCGTATACGTACAACTCCAAAATCAAGCAAAACAGAATAAAATCTAGCTCATAGTCTTGTCGTCTTTATACTTGGGGGTTAGTGGAATCCAAACCCACTACCTATTTTCTAAACAAAAAGTCTAGTCTATCAAAAGCCCATGTGATCTATACTCACTCAGTATTTGTAAAGTATACATGGTACATGACAATTTTGTTATGCTCTGTTTGGTAAATAGCGGATTAATTTCAGCATAAAGAGATTGTAAAAGCAGATTATAAATTGTAGATTTTATTAGAAGGTTTGACTAGTATATTATAATTAGCAGAATTAATTTGAGTGTTTGGTAATTGGCAGATTACGATTAGTAGATTGTGTTAGTTTTCTTTGTAAAATGGAGAAAAATTTCCTATTTTACATTATGCTAACCAATATGTTGGGGTAAGCAGCATATTGTAAAACATCATATTGACCCCAAATATGTTGTTTCAATATGCTGTTTACCAAACACTAAAATTAGCATATTGATTGGTCAAACATGCTAAAACCCTTGAATATGCTAAAAACTGGCCAATATCTCGTTTACCAAACAGCGCCTTAGTCTACTACGGCTACGTATTTCCTTTTAAATTGCTCCTTGTTCGATTTTCAAACGATTTATTACGGACCTCCGTCTTTGGCTTCAAATATAAACCAGCTTCTTAACCTGCTTAGCACGTCGACATCTTCTAGTACAAAATACTATCCTTCTGCTATAATTATATAAAATCGTAGTAAACTGCAAAGGAAACAAATATAATGTAAAACATACTAAAAATATAGGAAAGATATATAATTTAGGGGGATTACCTATATAATATATAGATAAAATACTCACTTATCAAACTCCCCCATGCTAGACCTTTACTCATCCTCGAGTAACCTCAAGAGGCAAAACAAGACAATTCATAACAAAAGGTCTAAAGTGGCAAGTACAAGTGCATGAGCAATAATATAACCAAGGTTTTCGAAAAGAAATTAAACATTAAATTCAAAATCATTTTAATTTCGAAATAGTGTTAAGATCGCAATTTAGCAAGTAAGAAAAATCACCCTAACAAATTCCTCAAAATATCATGTACTGTGCACAAGTGACCATTCATTCTTACCACAAAATGTCTATACAAGTGACACACCGGTGACCCTCACTTTAAGGAATGTAAACACGGAAAATCACTCACTCTCATATGTCCAAGTGATAAGGACACGGGTCACACATATAAACTAAGCCTAAACTTGTCAACTACTACATGTCAAGAGGACTTTTAAGGGTTGTAACGGGGCTTAGGGAATAAAGGAAAGAAGGTGGATAATTTTTTTGGAATATGGTTTTAAAGAGCAAGAGCTAGAGAAGAACAATTAATTCTCGCCCGAAATATATATGCAAAAACCTCCACACTAGTACTCCTCGTATGAGACATATCGCAAACACCAATTTTATTATCAAGCTCCATCTTATACAAGCTACACCTTCATAAGCAAATGATATACAAACTCCCATTTATTAATAAAGTACACTTACAACTTCTTTTTTTCACTATTTTTTTTTCATTTTTTTCTTGATTTTGCATCTATTTTTGATCTGATTTTTTTCTGTTCTTCTAATCTTTTTTGTCATTTTCGTTTTTTTCCTTTTCGGATTTTTTTCAGATAACACATTAACCCATTTTATATACCAAATGTTCACCAAATTGCCGTCAATTACTCCCCCATGTTTTGCTTGTATCATACCTCTATTTAAACTGAGAAAAACAAACACTTCATACCAACCCTTACTTGGGTAGGATATCTAGGGAAACGGCTTGTAATGAAGGGTAACAAAGAAACAAAGCTAAGGCTCAAAGGGGTTGCAAATAAGAAGTTTTGTGTTCGGGACGGCTTTTTGGCTAATGTAGCTCATAAACAAATGAATACCTCTATCACATATGCAATCCTAATGGCAAGTACTAATCCAATGACATTCATGAAAGAGTTAGATTGACATGGATGTCCCAATCTTATTTGGCTTATGTGATCTCACATCTTTTTGGTCACACGGTCATATGTCACAAATCTAGTCATACCATCTTACCACATATAATGTCACAAGATAAACACAAAACAATTATTCATGGGACTATCAAGGGCAAAAACGTCTCACAAACCACTAGTAATCTGATGTGACCCGTAAAAGCGTAATTTTAACCCCTTATTGAAACTCGTTTCGCATGCTTATTTGCACTTATTAGGGTCATTTCAGCGTCTTTAGCTTCCTATTTGATTTTTTATGAGATTTTGTGCCATTTTTAGAAAAGGAAACAAAAGAGGCTTAAATCGCGCTTAAACGGAACAAATTGAAGCTAAATGGATGCTTCTAATGACCGAGCATGAAGAGGAGACAAAGACCATGGACCTTTAATTTAATAAATCAAGATTTGGGATGGTTTTGATGCCAAACCCCCTCAAGTTATTGTTCAATAATGAGGACAAGGGAGCGACTAGAAGAGGAAATCGCTTGGAACCAAACCAAGAAGTGCTTATTCGGATCTGAAACATTCATAGATGGATTGGCGTCGAAAAATCAAGTGGTCTAGGCTTTTGAATCACTCTAATAAAAGTCCGGATGAGGAAATGACATCCGTTTTACAATCCGAGCTCAAATAGCCAAGCTGAGCCAGAATCCACCGACCTCCCCAGAATCCGCTCGACCTCTCAGAATCCGCCCGACCTCTACCTCAGCCCTCCCGGATTCTCAGACAGGGTTTGAACTAATTCTTTGAATCTGCCCGGATGGTTCAAGGAGTCGCCCGGCTCCCTCTGCGTGATTTTTTCTTGTACGACACTCCACTCCTAATCAACCCTAATCTTGTAGCCACTATATATACCCTCTTTGTAATAATTTGAGGGTTATACCTTCTTAGATTAGATAATGCCTCCTTCGAGAGGGTTAAGTTAGATTAGATTAGATTAGATTAGATTATGCCTCCTTAGATTAGATAATGCCTCCTTAGAGAGGATTAGGTAATATTAGATTAGATTAGCTTAGATTACTCTCTTAGATTAGCTTTATTCTTTCCTCAATTTACATTAATCTTTCATCAACTTACATCAATCTTTCAATACTTGTCAATTAGTTTAGTCTTGAATCTCTTGGGTTTATGCTTGAAGATTAGTGACAAATCTTCATCTTTATTCAAGGATTCTCCTTTATTGCTTTGTTCGTATTACTTCTTAATCTCTCTTTATTTACTTGTTAATCCCTTATTTATTACCTTGCTTAATCATCATGTTTACTTTTGTTAAGATATTTGACACCATTGATAGCATGATAATCCTGATGTGTAATGAGTAGTTTTCCAACTAGGGTTAGTGGGGGATTAGGGGAGTAATTATAGGATAGATCCATGCTTAATGAGTTCATATGAATGATTATTTGTTGTGTTTTCAAATTATGCACATGTTATGTTTGATGAAATGCTTGATTGACAACCTAGCATGATTCTCTACTTTTTCAACAAACCTTTTAAGATACAAACCAACTCCAGGATTGTTAGACCATGCATGATGTTGAATAGATAGACCCAAGTCGGCTTAGGAGCCGTAAGATATAAACCAACTCGGTTATAACCCAACAATAACCCTCTATGTGACTCATTTATGTGATCAACCATGATTTCCACCATGACCCCATGACACCCTAGTGCCTTCTATTCATTTGTTTACATATCTATTTTATTGCTTATTTTAATTTCCTTGTTGTTTACTTGCTTTTCTTTAGCTTAGACTTTAAACCCAATCAATTGTGACAATCTTAGCACAACTACAACTTGATTGAATGATTTGAATACCCCTGTCCTTTGGGTTCGACCTTGACTTATCATGCTATACTAGCTAATTTGTTGAGATTATAAATGTGTTTGAGTGAGTGAACAACGACTCGCTCATCATGATCGAAATAGAAAATAATTTTCAAGCAATTCATTTTTAAAATAAAAGTAACTCAATCAAATTATGCTTATATTTCACATGAATTCACCACTAGATAGTAGATACTGTTGTAACGGAAGAGTCCTGTTACTCAAACAGTTAATTGATAAGGTGATAACAACATAAAATAACGAATATGAATAAAGTTGACAAAAACATTTACGTGGTTCACCAGTAAAATAACTGGCTACGTCCACCCTGCGAAGAGATCAAATTTCACTATAGTGGAGAAAATAGTACATCAGTAGACCGGTACAAATGCGCTCAATATGAGCCAACAGTATACCCTATTCCACCAACAAATATAGCAGTCTCAAAGGAACAAAAGAGACTACCCCAATAAGACGAAGGACAAATAATCTTGAGGCCTACCACGATCTGAACAAACTCCTCCGATCTTCAAAGACAGAGGAACACCAATAATAGAGCCCGGAACAAACTGAGTTTCTTATTCAGAAGGAACCTCACAAATCGACCCTCATTATGGTGCTCTCAAATCTCTCTCTCAATTAACCTAGAATAAAACTTGGGTCTTTATATATTTTTTAATATTCCACTGAACCGAAGACGTTATTCGGGTGGGATACCCATAAAGAGGTTCATTGAAAGGCTTAAAGTTTGACTAGTGCTTAAAGGGATTGAAAGTACTATTCATATTAACAAAGTGCACTTTCCTTTCTGGTTATCCATGCAAAAGAACTCCACAGTTAAGCCAAGTGCTTGGCTGGGAGTAATCTTAGAATAGATGACCTTCTGGGAAGGTTTCCGGGATGCGCATGAGTGAGGACAAAATGCGCTGGAAAAGACCCGTGTTGATATGTGGGTCATGTATATAGCCTAGCAAGCTATCAAGAGTGACCGCTCCCGACCCTAGGTTAGGATCGGGGTGTTACAAGCGGTATCAGAGCAACCCTGCGACCGTCTGGTGAGCCTGTGGTCTGGAGTACCCGGGTAACCAACCTAGCGGGGAAAGATTTTGGGTTTGGTTCGGTCGCGGTCAGATGCTGCCAGGCGCAACAAGGACGTTGCGTTTTTCAAATAGCGGTGTGTAATACTCCACTGAACCGAAGACGTTATTCAGGTGGGGTACCCTATGAAGAGGTCCATTGAAAGGCTTAAAATCTGACTAGTGCTGAAAGGGATTGAAAGTAATACTCATATCAACAAAGTGCACTTTCTTTTCTGGTTATCCATGCAAAAGAACTCCATATTTAAGCATGCTTGGCTGGGAGTAGTCTTAGGATATGTGACCTCATGGGAAGGTTTCCGAGATTCGCATGAGTGAGGACAAAATGCGCTGGAAAGGACCCGTGTTGATCTGTGGGCCATGTACACAACCTAGCAAGCTCCCGACCCTAGGTTTGGGCCGAGGTGTTACATATTTATTCCACCCAAGTTAAAATAGCTAAACTAAATAAGTAGTAGACTAATAGGGAATAAATATTAATTTCCTAATAGAATACAAATAAGGAAATTAATTTGGCTAATCTCCTAAATTAAATACAACACCGTAATTCCGTAAGAGAAGAAACCAACTTGCAAAGTCATGTACTTAGCACACTAGCACATGATACTACCCGAGCCGCATAACACTTGACAAATTCCCTTTGTCTGTTTCTAGTATCTTTCTTCTTGCCTTAACTTAGTCCGTCTTCGACACAAATTCAAGGCACAATTCCTAACAAATCTCCACCTTGACTTGAATTATCCAAAAAAGAACCAAACACAAATCAGCTTCAGTAGAGTCGATCCTCAAGTCACTATCTGTCCCGATACCCTCCATATTGACTTGAACACAACCCACAAAAAGGACAAACGAATCAAGTGTGCAACAAATATGATCAATATACAAAGTAGCCAATGTAGTAAGTTGAAACTACCATTTGTACTAAGTACCCAACATATCTTCATACCAACAGGAAGGCCAAACGTAGCAAACTCCGAAAAGGGGAAAAGCTACCAAACGCCAACACAAACATATGAGATACCAAATGTCACTAATGATGGAACGGTGTACCAAGTCAACACACACAAGACTCCAAACAAAATCTCCTCCAAAGTATCATGGCCAAATGTACCGTCGTACCAAACTGTCCCAAAAAGGACACAAACGCCATGAACTAAACAAATGTCTCACTTGAGTATACTAGATGTCATGATCACCACAAAAATACCTACACTAAGGTAACAAAACTCAAGTCGAAACCAAACAAAACAAACATTCTAAGTGAGTACAAATTACCTCCATCAAAGGTACAAATTGTTAGACAACATAATCCAACCCAAAAGCTCCAGAGAATAAACTCCCGTCAAAGTTTCAAATGACCCCTTACGAGGTCCCAAACGGCTCTCTTTCAAGGGCCACAACAGTTCCACTTGGAGTCCCAAACCGCCCCACCTCTTGAGGTGCTGACTGCCTCACTGAGGCGAATAAACAAAAGTTGATAGCTTGTCTTGACAACCATGTAGCTTAACCTGTACCGGAATGACTCCACCTTACTAGTAACACTACCATTCTCACTAAAGTTATCCAAACCCGAATTATCCAGAATATCACCAACTGGTCCAAACTGGATGTGCTGTAAAGTATCGTTCACATATCCAAGTTGCATATGCCCCAACTTAGACGCGAGAGAGACAGAAGAACGACTACCTGATGCTCAACAGTCAGCACAGTGCCTTGAAGGACATAAAAAGTTCCTTCCTTAACACTTCTCTAAGCAACAGAAGAACCCTTTCCAACGCACAACGATCCACCATCACCTTGAAAATTGTAGCCCTGATTAACTAGCATCCCAAGTGATAAAAGATTTCTCTTTAAACGTGGAACATGGCTAACACATTCTAGAAAGATAACAACACCATCACATGTCCTAACCCGAAGAGTCCCCACTCCAAGCACCTCACAAATAGACCCGTCACCCATGGTAACATTGACCCTATGTGAAGCTTCATAAGAATCAAACCATTACCTAAAAGGACACATATGATAAACGCATCCTGTATCCAAAATCCAACTATCCGAAGAATATGGAACAACATCAACAACGAGAGCATAATCTTCCTCAGAATCGTATTTGGCAACCTTTTGTGCAACAGCAGAAACACCAGCTTCCATTAACTTAGGACACTGATTTTTCCAATGACTAGGTTCCCTGCAGTAATTGCAAACACCTTTACGAGAACCGTTAGACTTAGCTTTACCCTTGCTAGAGCCCTCCGAATTAACAACAAGCCCCATAGGACTACTGTCTACAACACCACCCGACGCTACTCGACGCAAATCCCTAGTGTGAAGCGCTGACCTCACCTCCTCTAGGGTCAAAGAATCTTTACAAACAACAAAAGACTCCGCAAAAGTCTCAAACGAATTTGGCAATGAACCTAACATAATTAAGGCATCATCCTCATCATCTACCCTAACATCTAAATTATGCAAGTCAATTAAAATAGAGTTAAGACGGTCTTGATGGTCCTTGAGAGACGTACCTTCTTGCATACGGAGACCAAACAAACGCTGCTTAAGAAGCAACTTGTTCGTTAGAGTCTTTGTCATATACAAAGATTCCAACTTCAACCACAAACCTATAGCAGTTTTCTCATCGACAACCATAACATGATTAGATAAACATAACAGAATTAAAGAATGAGCCTTCTCTTCCAAGACTACCTCTACATCTGTCTCTGCTGTCTTTGCTGCATCAGACGAACTACTTACTTACCTGATGAATTTGCCTTTGAGATAACAGGCCATACGCCTTGATATCAAAGGAAAGCTCTCATCTTTAACTGCCATAGCCCAAACCTATTTCTCCTAGTCAACTTTTCAACATTCAAAACATTCGTAGCCAACATCTTTTCATCCGAAAATCAAGAAACCCAAATAACGCCTAAAAGACAACTAACGCGGAAGCAGATCCCAAATCAGAACCTTAGCTCTGGTGCCAATTGTTGTAACGGAGGCGTCTCGTTACTCAAATAGTTAATTGATAAGGTGATAAGAACAATAAATAACGAATATGAATAAAGTTGACACAAAGATTTACATGGTTCACCAATAAAATAACGGGCTACGTACACCCTACGAGGAGATCAAATTTCACTATATTGAAGAAAATAGTAAATCAGTAGACCGGTACACACGCGCTCAATATGAGCCAAAAGTATACCCTATTCTACCAACAAATATAGTAGTCTCAAAGGAATAAAAAAGAATACCCCAATAAGACGAAGGACAAATAATCTTGAGGCCTACCAATATCTAAACAAACTCCTCCGATCTTCAAAGACAAACGAACACCAATAATAGAGTTCGGAAGAAACTGAGTACTCTTCTTCAGAAGGAACCTCACAAATCGACCCTCTTTATTGTGATCTTAAATCTCTCTCTCTCAATTAACCTAGAATAAAATTTGAGTTTTTATATATTTATTCCACCCAAAATAAAATATCTAGACTGAATAAGAAATAGACTAATAAGAAATAAATATTAATTTCCTAATAGAATACTAATAAGGAAATTAATACGGCTAATCTTCTAAATAAATACAACACCGTAACTCCGTAAGACAAGAAGCCAACTTACAAAGTCATGTAAGTAGCACACTAGCAATATAGCAAAGCACAGAATCAATAACCAAGCACATGATACTACGCGACCCGCATAACACTTGACAAATTCCCTTTGTCTGTTTCTAATATCTCTCTTCTTGCCTTAACTTAGTCCGTCTTCGACACAAATTCAAGGCACAATTCCTAACAGATCCATATAATTGTGACGACAAATTTTTTAATTTTTAGCAAATTCACAATATTAATTATCGAGTGACTAACCACAACGGTTTATCCCTCCCCCATGAAAAAATCATGCATCCTCAATGTATGAGGGTAAGAGCAATAAAAAGCCGAGGGCACAAAATGTAAAAGGAAACAAGCTCACCAGGCTACAAGGCAGAATGTAAAAGTGATCATTATCCCTTATAACAAGATGAACTGGATTAATTGCATAAGTATGTTGTTATTCAAGGTCCATGTTCCAGAAAACAAACATGTACATCATTCTCACCATTGCGTTAAACAAGCAGTTTAGTTGACTCACAAAGCAATTTGGCTGTGAATAATGGAAATTCAAGACGGCAAACCAAAGTTTTCAGCAACCACACAAACACTCGACATAGTAGGAGTCGAGCAAATCGAACTCATATTCACTGGAGATTAGCCACCAGTCCACCACACACAACCGAAAGAGAGCCCAACCTCAGTAGCATATGCATCTCAGTTGGAATCTCAGTTCACACCTTAGTTTACCCAGAAACTCAGACTACAATCAACAGCAAAATCAATATGAAGAAATAAATTATCGAGGTATATCTCCCAATATTAGCAATAACAGAAGCAAAAGCCAAAGTGCTAGCTTAATATAATCATTAGCAACGAAATCAACCCTATGTAATCGGGAACAGCGCGGAAAGCAGACATCGAGCTAAAAAGGTGACTTGAACCCAAATGTCGAGCCAATATAGAACCAGAAATTCTAGAAAGCAGCACAGAAAATTACCAGCAAAATCGAAAGACACTTACTCACACAAGGGCTCGACATAGCAGAAGTTGAGCCAAGCACATCAGAAATCGCACTAACCGAACCCATATTCCCTAGAACAACGTTCCGAGTAACAGGTTTAAAACGCCGGTAGCGTCGGCATGTCATCAAAAAAACGAGCTCCTTTATCAATTAATTCACGCTCCCAAATCCAACTCCACCCAAAATTCAAAATTGAGCAGATTACACCCAAAGATTGAGCAAGACAAGCTGCTAAATTGTTTCAATATATTCAGAAATACTCAAAATAGCAGAAATATGAGTATTTCCGTCACCACGAACCCACGGTCAGATTCATATAAGGGCGCCTAAATTAAATGCGTAATGGAACAACACCTCCCTTTGCCCATTAATTCGAAACTCACCAAAACCTAATTTTAAAATTCAACAATTAGATGCAATTAAATCAATTGGGGTTTAGAAGACGCCTGAAATTGGCGATAGGATGCCAATTTAACCCTCCTTGAATCAATTATAACCCTACCACACTAGGATTCGAAGCAATAGCTGCATAGAAATCAACTCGAAGTAGCAAATCAGCACCGAATTTATGAGATCAAATAAGATTGATATGGGTTAGGTTTTTTTTACAGTGGTCGCCACAGAAAGGGACGATGGAGATGCCGCGACAAGGCTATCAGTGCTAGATTCGATCATAGAGAAGCAGCACGTGACCAGATGGAGATGAAAGAACGGTAGTGGCTTGATGTGGCACTCTATCATGGCGGCCTGGTGGTTGTTGCATGAGGATTATCGCATCAGTGAGCGATGGCAGGAATGCGACGGTGTTAAGACGGAGTGGTGGCGAGAGATAGGAGCGATAGGCGTTGTGTGAGTGCTTGAGGGAGTCGGTTATTGTACGTGTTTGTGGAACACATAGGACCTTGTTAATTCTTTTTTATTTGAGGAATTGGCTCCCTTGCCCAATAAAAAGCTTCTCGCCTCTTTCACTTTACGTGTAACTAATATCCCTGCAAACATAAAACAAGTGCTAATAAATATGGAAATAAACAAATAACAATAACTTTTATACTCGTTTTTTAGGAGATTTTATGAAGTATCTTTGTTAGGGTACAAACTCATGTCCCACATCGGTAGAATAAAGATGAGCTAATATAATAGTACGAGGCCTTTTGGGAAGGAGGCCAAGAGTAAATCTGTGAGGGCTTACCCCAAAGCGGACTATATCGTACTATTATGGGTTGTGGACATAGATGCAGCAGAGGCCCAACACGGGATATTCACGCTTCCGCATAACAAGTGGTATCCGAGCCCAAGGTTCGACTCAGGCTAGACATAGAGATTCATCAGGTCAAGACTTGAAGGTGGACGTAAACTATAAGACGTGGAACTCCTATAGCTTGAGGGAGAGCAAATATGTTCGCGAGAAGCGACATGGTCTCACGGCGTTCAGACGGCAGGCCGTCCAAGAGCGACCCGACGAGGTGGGCTGAGGCTTAATGGAGGCAACATAAGCGGTCAATGGTAAGTCCAATGGCGGTTCCGGGGCGACGCACTGAGGCACTTGTTACGGACGTAGTCCAGGGTATATTGGATGCAGAGGAGTTTGGTACACAAGTGTAGCATGAGCCCTATGAGACACATGGTGTGTCGGTTAAGGGGAGGTTATCAAGACTTGGTGATGCAGGTGTATAGAAGTTGGGGCTGTAGGTGTGGGAAGTTCTCCATAGAGGTCAAGTTTTGAGTCAATTCAAGATGATGGTCCTTGGTTTGAGGGGAGGATTGTTAGGGTTCTAACTCATGTCCCACATCGGTAGAATAAAAATGAGCTAATATAATAGTACGAGACCTTTTGGGAAGGAGCCCAAGAGTAAATCTGTGAGGGCTTAGCCCAAAGCGGACAATATCGTACTATTATGGGTTGTGGACACAGATGGAGGAGAGGCCCGGTACGGGATATTCACGCTTCCGCAAAACAAGTGGTATCAGAGCCCAAGGTTCGACTTGGGCTAGACACGAGGATGCATCAGTAGGCCCAAGACTTGAAGTTGTACACTGTAAGGCATGGAACTCCTAGCTCGGGGTGAGTCCTTGAGCAGACCTGGTCCAGGGTTAAATGGATGAAAGGCGTCATAGGTTTTGTGGGGCCAAAAAATCATTTGTGTACTAGAACTGTTAATCAGGTGGACCCTTATCAGGTTGGGTGCTAAGGTCTGGTGGGTCCTTTTTAGGTTGGATACCAGAGACCGTTTGTGTTCTAGGACTTCTGAAGTGGCTGACCCAGTCCATATTGGATGCAGAGGATGTTCGATATGCATGTGTAGCAAAAATTCCCAAGAAGGGCACATGGACATGCAGGCTCAGGAGCATGTGGTGCAAGACATGGCTCGTGGTAGCATGGTGTGTCGGCTAAGGGGAGGTTATCAAGACTTGTGATGTTTCGGGTGTCTAGAAGTTGGGGCTGTAGGTGTGGGAAGTTCTTCATAGAGGTCAAGGTCCGAGTCAAGATGATGGTCCTTGGTTTGAGGGGAGGATTGTTAGGGTGCAAACCCATGTCCCACATCGGTAGAATAAAGATAGAAGATTATCTTTATACCACCCATGCTCTGATACCACTTGTTGTGCGGAAGCGTGAATACCTCGTGTTGGGCATCTGCTGTACTGTATCGGTGTCCACTGCCCATAATAGTACGATATTGTCCGCTTTGGGCTAAGCTCTCACGGATTTACTCTTGGGCTCCTTCCCAAAAGGCTTCGTACTATTATATTTTGTAGACACTTATAAAGATAATCTTGTATCTTTATTCTACCGATGTGGGACATGAGTTTGCACCCTAACAACCTTCCGTAACTAAGGAACCACTATTGGGTAGAGGGAGAGTGGTAGGTCTGTTATTAGTTACTTGACCTATTTGGTGTGTTGCACCTAGTATGTTGATGATGACAAGTCCTTCATTTATATATCCCTCTTAATTAATGGTGTGTGCTAGACGTATGTATGACAGGTCCACAAGTAGATCGTATTTGCTCAGAAGAAAAGATGGACGATACTTGGATCATGTCTTGGATTGGGTCTAGAAATATGTAAGAGTATAAAATGTGTGTTTACTCTTTTGTTCGGTCCAATAAATCACGGCTTATTATTTTGGACAAAATAATTTCAAGATAAGACTTTTTTAATAATTCTTTTTGATGGAAATTATTTCGTACGCTCTTCCTCAGGTTGTTCAAGAATTATATCTTTATGTTTTGAGGAGTTTGTGTTTGAAAAGGCAACTAAAATATCATGGTAAAAGATTTTTTTTAAAGGTTAGTTGCCTTTTAGCAATTATAAAAGACGGAAGAATCTTTTGTTAAAGGCAAGCAAGAATTGACGTGAGCTTTTAGAGTAAAAATAAGATTTCAAGTTTTTAGCAAAGTCAGTAGTGCTCGTTCTTGAAAAGCGTATTTTGCAAATCTGTTTTGAACTGCCTCTTTATTTTCTCTTCTGAGTTTTGCAAAATATTTTTAAGCCGTGTTTTATAAGATCGTTCTTAAGTACACAAGTTCTTATACTCATAAGAATATTTTGTCTCCATCGTTCCAATTGTTGAACCATATAAGGAGACAATTTGCTTTGTAATTTTCTCTTTAGTGAGAGAGTATTTATTGGGGTACGGGGTTGTACTCGAGTCGCACGATCGGGATTGATTGTGGGGGTTTTCTTTGTAATCGAGTTTGGTTATAAAGAAAATATTAATAAGAGAGAGGGTGGACGTAGACCTTTAGAGAGTAGGTCGAACCACGTTAAAAATCGTGTGTCTCTTGCTTTCTTTTATTTCGTTTGCTCTTGTTTTTAGTTGTTTTCCTTTTTGGGTTCACGTATTTACTCAAACGAACAATACAGCACAACTCTGATTGTTTGAACAGTCACCGAGACTGTTCAATTGGCCTGTGTATTGTTTCTGAAAGAAATTCGTGAACGACCTAGTGCTTTAATTTCGCTTTAATTTTTAAAAGGGTACTTAATTCACCCCCTCCCCCTCTTAAGTACCGGATCGATAAACTCAACATGGTGTTACTCGGTCGAGTACACTTGATACTCAGTCGAGTAGAGCTTACTCGGTCGAGTGGGGGTGACACCTTACCGAGTAGGAGTGGTTCAGCGGTTTAGTCTACAATCGAGAGCCGGGACTTATATAATGTTCTTTTCTCATTTTTCTAGCCCTAAAGTCAGACATTCTCCTAGTTGCTTTCTCTCCTTTTGTCATCTACATTTATACTCTAACACTAAAACACAAACGGGTGGGTACGAGCTTGGTGAGTCAGGACGTAAACTCCGTCAGAGACTAGCGTGATAAGGTAAGTCGCTACTAACATACTTAGTATCAGATCTCATGTCTATGGTTGATTGTAATAGAGTCTAGTTCTTATTGTAGGTGGCGATGTTGGTACCTTATATTCGTATATGTGATTGGTTGCGATTGCAAGAGGATTCGCTAGAGGTAAGTTTTCCCAACGTAGTATGATTATATGGTTAATTGTGAGATGGTGGTGGTTATACGATTTTGTGATTTACATTATCGCGATTACTGTTGAGTTTTTGATGATGATGAAGTTATGGTTGCAATTGTGAAGCCATGTTGGGAGATGGACTTCACCACCATGTATCGCCTCTTGTGACTCCCTTCACAAGGGGGATGGGAACATTCAGGATCTGGGTTTGCTCGTGGCAATCTGCAGGGCTTTTGATGTCCAGTGCTGCAGTCATGCATCAGGAGGGGTTGGTTACTTGATGCGATGGGAACCGGTGGTGTCCGCGCTGTGGTTCAGACACAGGTCACACCGGAGTTAGGAGTTAGAAGTTGGAGTTTGTTATGTGATTTACCTGTTTGCTTGTTTGTACGCATCTTGTGGTCAATTGTGTTTTCGATTACTGGCCTTGTGTGGTGGTTCTTTGGTTGTTGTCTTTTTTGTCTGTGTCTGCGGTGATCCATTTGATATTACCGACAAATGGTGAGCAATGAGACTTTTCAGCTTGTCTGTGGTTTCTGGTTTAGCTGGTAGATTGGTTGGTGAAACGCGACGACATTGAGTTCAATTAGACATCATGATAATAGTTCCACCTGTTGTATTTCAGGTAATAGATATCATTATTGTAAGGATTTGTATCACAGTAGTGGATCTTTTATTAAGCTATTTATATTATTAAATGTTATTTTATTGTCTAATGATATGTACTACCTCAGGCAACAGAGATGGTAGCACCCGTGTTTGCTAGTGAGGTCTTGCTGAAGGCTCCTTGGTGAATGGGGGTGTTACAAAGTGGTATCAGAGCGACGATTTTGGAACCTGAAACCACTGAACCTAATGAACATAGGGTGTCAATTAAAATGAACCTAGTGTATGTGTGTTAGGAGCCCCTATGTTTGATTTTGGGTGAGAAAGCGCCCTCATTTAGAATCCCGGCCCTGACATACTTAATCCAGTAACTCCGTGGTTGGGTCTGTGTATGGGTGATATTGGGTGTGTTGTATGTGTGACGTTGAGTCTGCTAAGTGGGAGATGCACATGTAGGTTGCATGTGTGACTTTCAGATAAACGTACGTGTGTGTGTGTGATTAGGTGGGTAATCGGAGTATTATTGTGGTGTGAAATATGAGTATTATTTTCGGATCTGTTGACGTGGATGTGATACTTGTACTACCTAGTAATTTTTACGCTTAAAGATAAGGCATGTAATCCAGTTAAAGGATGATGGTGTGAAAACTACGGTAAGTGCTAGGGGGGGAATATGAGATGATTATTGTGTTTGAAGATCGTAGGCATTAGGAGTATTAGCATGATGCTTAACATTGGGATGAGTCATAGGCAAGTCCTAGACTCCGACCATAACTTTATTTCATGTTACAGGAACGACGATGTAATCATAGAACAACGTTACAGACCTATTGTGGTTACTCGACCGAGTACGAGTGTAGTACTGGACCAAGCAAGTCCTACTCGACCGATACTTAAAGAGACTCGGCCGAGTAGTGGCTACTTGACCGAGTGTATCCGAGCACTCGACCGAGTTCCCCAAATAAGTTGAAAACCGCGACTATTTCTTTAAACCCTATATACTCGTTTAAGTTCATAAACCTCTTATATTTTGCTTCCTATTTCTTCAAAACCTCTCTAAAACCACATTCTACAAAACCCTTGGTTATTTTAGTTAGGATTCATCTTTAGCTTCAACTACTTGTGCATTTTGTCATTCAGCTTCCTCCCAAAATCAAGGTAATGTTCCTCAACTTCATATGACCTCTTGATTAAGAAATTTTGCTTAAAATCTTAAATTTTGAATTTAAAACCCTATATTTATGTACTAGTGTCCCTAATTTTGATAAAAACTTGTCTTGTCTACGATTCTTGGGTATGGAATGGTTGATTTCTTCCCCAAATATCTGCATTTGTCAACTCGGATTTCTAGGGTTTGCCCCAAGAGAATTGATTTTTACTACCCTGATTCGTCCTAGAATGCTATGAAAGTTTAATTGATGTTAGTACCACCACTTTATTGATCATTTTCAAGTTTAAATTGCTGAAAATCCGTCTTAAATTTCAATTTTTGTACTAAAATTTAGAAATAATTTTACTCTTTTAAACCCGAAACCGTGAAAATCTGACTTTTTCAATAATGTTGAGACCCCAACGATGCAAAAAGAGAATAAGAGCAACCCCGACATGCGAACAGAGTCGGCCAAGCCGAGTGCCTATTGTAGCAGCGCTACTGGGATACCCAATGGTAGAATTTAAAGATTTTAACCAACGGACCACGTTCTTTGCCCTTATGGAACTGCCGATGAGAGCAACGAGGTATGTGGATATAGACATACTGGAGGATTTGGGCATTGAGGTAGATGTCCATCACATATTTGAGGTGATAGGTATTGTGGGTTTGTACCGGCTTTGCAAGAAGTCGTATGCTTTTCTTACTCTTGAAATTCTGAGTTCGTATCACTATGATGTGGAAAAGGAGACAATTAGTTTCCGTCTGTTGAACAATTTCTATACCGCGACCTTAGATGAGATGACAGAATATTTGGGTTTGAAGAAGGGGGCGGCAGGGGAGTTAGAAGATGTTACTGCCGAGACCAAAACAACTCGTTTCTTACATTTGTTTACCGGTAGTGCTACCCTTAAGGTGAGTATTATGTTGATTAATGACATGCAGCACGTGACTCTGAGACTTTTCCTCCATATGATGACATGTTTATTGTATGGGCGGATGGATGTGAGTAAACTTAACTCACATGAGGTATTGCTTCTGGCTTCTTATCTTAACCCTTTTCGTGAGGATCCTTTCGATTTTAATCCCCTGGCCTTGGTATATGTTAGCCTAGTTAAGATGGCCACACCCCGGAACCGTTCGCTTTACAGTGGCGCTATCATAACCCGCCTAGCTAAGAGATTAGCTAACTTTGAACCTGGGGCCGACCTTCAAGCCATGACTAAGAATGTTCGTTTGATCGATGAGGATTACTTGGTCCATGTGAAGTAGCTTCGGATATTGGATGATGAGAGGTTGGCTTGGAGGGTGAAGGCTAGGATGTGGATGGTGTTACCGGATAGTCAGAACCTTCCTGTCACCGACCACTTTGATAATGTGGACCCGGACAGTGAGATACAAAACCTGCCACCTCATTCTTATCTTATCCAGACTGTATTCTCATTGAGATGGAGGAGACACGAGTGACTTGTGGTCGTGCTTCTACCCCACTCAATCCGGAGACTCAGGAAACCCAAATACCTCCCATTTCTCAGGGATACCCGGGGTACCCTCAGTACTCGTATGCCCACGATCCACGTATGCAAATGGCAGAGCTCACATATCACTTGAACCATGAGTTGACCACGAGGAATATACATGAAATGGCACACCTTTAGGGTATAGGACAGAATTGTAGGCGGCCTAGCTGGTGGAGGGGAGTTGGAGATGATATGGGCGTCCTTGAGAACTATGGAGAGGATCCCGCCACTTGGAGGACGACGATTAGTCATGATGTGGGTTGTCTCGTAGGACCTTGGGGCGTTAACTAGGGTAGTCAGCCTTGGATGGATGGAGGGTTTCCAGGTAGCGGGGTACATACTGCTACACTGTCATGCCCTTTGGTCTAATCAACGTTGGGGCAACTTATAAAAGAACCGCCACCACACTCCTACATGACATGATGCACAAAGAAGTGAAGGTATATGTCGATGACATGATCGTCAAATCAAAAGAGCGGGACGGCCACATCAGCGCCCTTCAGAAATTCTTCGCTCGCCTTCGGAAATACAACATGAGACTAAATCCTTAGAAGTGTGCATTCGAAGTCACCTCCGGAAAACTCCTGGGACACGTCGTCAGCAAGAGAGGCATCGAGATTGATCCTACCAAAATCAAAGCTCTTCAACAAATGCCCCGGCCTAAGAACAAGAAGGAGATTCGAAAATTTCTCGGCCAAGTCCAATACATCAGCCGCTTCATAGCCAAACTCACTATAATTTGTGAACCAATCTTCAAGAAGCTTCGCGCCTCCGATCACACCGATTGGGACAATGACTGTCAAAAGGCCTTCGATAGGATAAAGGAAATCCTATCCAAACTTCCTGTCCTCATGCCACCCCAACAAGGAATTCCCTCATCCCTATACCTAACTGTCACCGACACAGTCATGGGAGCACACTACTACAAAAATGATCAAAGAGAACGGTTGGTAACCGTTCTTTTATGTAATTTGGACCGTCCTGTGGCCAAGCGTTCTCTTTGATCTAAGAGAACGGTTGAAATCAAGTCAACCCGGTCTCTTTGTAACAACAAGCAGAACGGTTGCCTTTTAGAACCGTTCTCTTTGATATATCAAAGAGAACGGTTGCAATATAAGAACCAGTCTCTTTGATAAGGCAGTTCTCTTTGTTAAAGTTTTAGAATTTTTGACGCTTAATTCTACCTTTTCAAAGAGAACAGTTGTGATGGTACTAACCGTTCTCTTTGATCCTGTTATTTTTTTTTAAAATATTTTTATTTTTATCGTAACCCTACACGAATGAATCGTATAGCTCATAATAATTAAACTTGTTACAAGAAACTCCAGCAATTTTTACACAAGAAAAACCTTCCAATTTAATTTGAACCATTACGACAAATTCTATTGAAACAAAATACAAAATCGTATCATGTTGTTAAGAGCCTACAAATATCGAAGATACGCTACCATGTGCAAAACATAAATAAGAGTTACATGCAAAATACAAAACGTATGGAAAACCAGAGCCTTATGTTCTTTCACAGGAATACAACAAAACCTGCAATGTCGGAATGGAGGAAAAATCACTACTTTTCTTATAATTTTTCCCATTTCTTTTTATTATTCTTTTTCTTGAGGTGGACGGAATATCAAACCCCGGTCACTGCAATCACGGTCTGCCAACAGTGCCAAATAAGCAGATTTCGTCCACGTGTCTTATCCTGAGTGGCTTAGGCATGTTAGTCTGATAATATGCACAAAGTACAGCTATAAAATGCAGTACTGAGAAGTTAGTCTATGTGGTAGAGCTTGGTAATAAGAGTTAATAAGAGTATAAGACTTGCATATCTTTTGGTTAAGTCTATCGGAGTACCTCTCTCTTTAAGCACATAATAATTGTTGTAAAATGGCCTCAGCATCTTTTCTAAAGACTTCCCCAGTGCTTGACAAGTCTGAGTTTGTCAAGGGCCAGACTCTCCGCCTTCCTTCAATTGTCGGTGTTAGGTGCCACCCAAATGGTCCATCTTTTGTCGTCGTCCGGGCTGCCAGCTCCTATGTCGATGAGCTAGTCAAGAACGTCAGAATTTGTGAGAGTTGAGGGAAATATCATCACTTTGGCCCTACAGAGAAATAGGTAAAAATTCCACACTTACAAAACTCTTTTGTTCTTCTCGATGATAATCTTGTTGTAGAAGCTCCTGGGGCAGATTCTTGTTACCTTACATACTGCAATGCTAAATGAAAGAAATTTGATTAATGATTTGGTTTGGGAACGCAGAAAACCGTAGCATCGCCTTCTACATCGGATAAGCTTACTGCGGAGAAAACATATGTAAAATTGTTTTCACAAAATTTAAGCAAAGGCTGACCTAATTGATACGTGCCTAATATATAGTCTTTTTGGCCTATTTCAGCACGTATTTCTATGCATTTCTATACTGTTTTTATGGTATTTTGCCCCGAATTGGCTACTTTGGTGTATTTTGTCCTTTTTTGTAGGAATGATCGCGGAAGTAGTGGAACCATATCCCTTTTTGTCCTTTTCGCATGCATTTAGAGGAGACGGGACTGTCCCAGAGTGAGATACTGCACTTGGAAGTGTCGTGGCACGTATTACGAGGCACTTGGGTGAAGACGTGAGCTGAAATGAAGACACAACCACTCGATCGAGCAGTTTCCTAGTCGATCGAGTGGTTCCTACACCCCTGATGCTCGATCGAGCTGCCCCTCATTCGATCGAGCAGGCTGCACAAGACCAAGTCCTCGATCGAGTAACCTGATGGTCGATCGAGGAACTTCTGCTAACCTGATGGTCGATCGAGAGGTTTTCGACATTATGGGCTTTAATCAGTCCGTGTTTTATTTATTTCCGCATAAACACTTTGTTGTTTTGGCTATTTAACCTATGATTTACTAGGTTATTAGGGGAACTCTTTTATTATCTTTTACACTAGAAAACTATCAAACCCTTGGTACGTAGCTTTTGCCTTGACTGTTGTTTCATTTTTCGGATTATTGGTTGCTCGGATTCAGTGTTCTTTACGCCGGATTCGCTCAGATTGTAATCTTTCCTTTCTCTTTATTAATAATAATCACTTGTTGCTTTTATTTCTTGTTCATGTTATCATTCTCCTTTGCCCTAATTTCCGTATTTGCACTTTATTGTTATTTCACTATGTCTTCTGCTGGGAATTTATTTGCTGTTAGATTAATTACGAACATGAGTAGCTAAACCCCCTTCATGTTGGGATTAGGGAATCTACGGTAGAAAAACGACGACGTAGTGAATGAATTGGACGAATTGATTAAGAGACCCTGTCACTATAGCAATTTAACTGTAATTCCCGACCTAGTTGAGTGCACGCTTCTATGTCACCCATTAAATCAACAATTAATCCTGGATCGAAAGATTGGACTAAATAGGCCTGCTATAAACAGTAGATTACCCTAATGAGGACGAAAGTTAAGTTAGTGGTATTTTAGGGTAGGAAGTGGACCGAAAGGACCTTCTAACATCCGTCTCACATTAGTTCGTCTGAGTCATTTACTGCTGAGTTGTTGGACTACCGTAGTGAACCGAAATCCCGACATGCCCCTCTCTTCTTGATAGTTTAATCGTATTTTATTGCTTATTTGCTCTTCTCCTTATTTCTCTCCCCTTCAACCTTCGTAGTTTAGAATCAATTTTAATCAAACCCCCCAATTGTTACCATAGGATTAGAATAGACAGCTATAATTACATTTCCTCCCTGTGGATTCGATACTCGACTGCCTCTGCTACATTTTAGTTGAGACCGTTAGGTTTTATCTTTGATAGGGTTGCGATAGCCGTGTCAAATTTTGGCGCGCGTTGCGGGAGGCAATTGTTCAATTTTATTAGTTGTTTCGTTTTAATCCTTTTTCGGTCTAAGGGACACCCGTTCCTTGGACTATTCTCATTTTCTGTTGTAGTTTCTTCTTATGCGCAGGTCGCAAGGTGGTCCACTACTACCATTCGATCCTGAGATTGAAAGATCTCTGCACGTAAAGAGGAGATTGTTTCAAGATCAACAGTTAGAGGAAGATTCTAGTTCTCGTTCCAATTACTACGAGAACGAACTGTTCGAGGACAACCCACCGTCTTCTCCAGTTTCTACCTCATCAGTTGAAACCGTCACTTTTCCAGACATTCCTGAGATGGCCGAAGAAGCGACCATTGCTAGTCACTCTGAACCTACAGCAGCGAATCTCTACAAGGGATTCACGTTACCAGGGGAGGCAAGAAAATTTGAGCCAAAATCGTCCCTTATAAATTTGGTCGAGAGGAATCTATTTGGGGGAGCTGCAAATGAAGATGCAGCCAAGCATATGGAAATATTCATTGATTATTGCAGTTCCATGTCTCCACCAACTGGCGTGACTCCTGACCAAGTGAAAGAAACCATGTTCATTTTCTCACTCCGCGATGCTGCAAGGGAGTGGTATAGGGATTTGGACCGGGAAGGCGAGGGGATAATCGATGGAATTCGCTAGCTTTGGCGTTTTACAAGAAGTATTTCTCCGCTTCAAAGACTATCACCATTAGAGCTCGGATAACGAGCTTTAAACAAGGGCCTGACGAGACTTTCCACGAGGCATGGGTTCGATTCAAGAAGCTAGTGCGCACCATACCGCACCATGGGATCGAAAAATGGAGCTTGTGCAACCATTTTTATAATGGTTTGTATGATGATCACAGGGCCGTTTTAGATCTTTGCGCTAATGGCCGATTTGCTGAAAACTTGGGAGCAACCAAGGGGTGGAAGATTATTGATGATCCGGCCACCCACAAGGTGAATATGGGAACTTGAGAGGAAATCGAGAAGAGCCGCCGAATCTACTGTCATGCGGCACTTGAAGCCCTCACTGCAAGGTTTGACAAGTATGAGCTAGGAGGGGTTTCTAAGGGGGCATGTACCAGGTTAATCTTTGTGATGAGACGGTCCTTTTGTCTCGTAGGAGATGCGGAGGAGAGGGACATGTCTCGGATCATTGTCCCAGATCCTTTTGAGCAATGCGCCGCCTTTCAACATTACAGGCGAACAACAACGATTACTACGAGCCGAATATCCATCCCAATTTGAGGTGGAGCAATCGAACGTGCTCAACCCCACGGCTCCTCCAACGCAAAGAACCATACATTCCTCCACACCAGAAGCAACAAGGCTATCAGAAGCCTCCATTCTTCAATCCTCCTAACCAAGGTGCATCATCCTCTAGTGGGGTGAGTGAAATGAGTGAACTGAAGTCTATGGTGCAAGCCATATCGAAGCAATTGCAGCTGAATGATCAACAAACTCAACAGCAAATCGCGTCACATAAGGCACTTGAGACTCAAGTTGCCCAACTTGCTGCAAATCAATCCTCGAGGAAGCCGGGTCAATTACCGACTCAAAATGAGAAGAACCCACATGAGACGGTAAACCTGATAGAATTGAGAAGCGGTCTTTCATATGAGGGACCGTAAGTGAAGAAATCGGACCAAGATAGTCAGAATCGATGATGAACAGTGTTCTCAAGAAAAAGGGCTCACGACAAAGCAGTTACTCGATCGACTAAAGGCTGGTGTTCGATCGAGTGAAAATGGTGAGGAAAACCCTCGATCGAGTGGTTGCTCTGCTCGATCGAGTGAACATGAAACTGAGGATGGTCGATCGAGTGGTAATGTTACTCGATCGACTGATTTTGATGAGGAGAGTGCTCGATCGAGTGGGCATATTGTTCGATCGAGTGATATTGATGACGGGAAGCTTATTCGAGAGCCTGCTAGTGCTCGTTTAAGCGAGAAATCACCAGAAAGACCTCGTTCGAGAGGTAAGAGGCGTCCAAAGGATACCGAACTTGCACCAGAAGACACTTTGGAAGCGAGAAACAAGGGACTCGAGATACCTATCACGGTTCCCTTCCCGAGGCGGCTGCAGAATACCAAAGTTAATCAACAGTTTGGCAAATTTGTTGAACTTTTGAAGAACTTGGAAGTTTCCGTGCCGTTCACTGAATTGCTGACTAAGGTACCCTCTTATTTAAGATTTATGAAAGAAATTTTAGCACGTAAGAGGACTATAAATGACAGTGAGACCGTAGCTTTGACTGAGGTGGGGTCAGCCCTATTTCAAAATAAGTTACCCCCTAAGCAATCAGACCCGGGTAGTTTTTCGATTCCGTGTCATATCGGTATGCAGTTGATTGATAATGCGCTATGCGATCTAGGCGCTAGCGTAAGTGTCTTACCTTTGTCTCTGGCTAAGAGACTTGGTTTGACAAAACTGAGTTGCACCAACATGACTGTCCAGATGGCCGACCGTAGTCTATCACGGCCATTAGGTATAGTAGAAGACGTACCTGTCCAGATCGGGAAGTTCTTTATTCCCGTCGATTTTGTTGTCTTAGATATCCCCGAAGATGCACACACCCCTATTATTTTAGGGAGACCATTTCTATCCACTGCCCGTGCAGTGATAGACGTCAGTGGGAAGACTTTGACATTTCAGGTAGGGGATGAGGAGCTGATTTTTCATCAGTCCAAGTTCCGGAGAGCTCCCATGCAAGTTCAACCTTGCAATGCTCTTTCTTCTATTGTTCCTATTGTTGACGCTCCAGATGAAAATTTGGAGAATATTGCTGTTATTGTTAACCCTCCGCCTCAGATTGAGAGCAAGAAGGAGGCAAGTTCGGCTGTTGTCCTTACTGTAGGTGTAACACCCCCATACTCCAAGTGCCTTACCAGGACCACTCAGGTATGAAGACATTACCATCTCGGTTACCCGAGGCAATGATAATCAAACAACAATAAAGAAACAATGTTTATTATAAATATTTAGTGAATAAATACAATCCTCAAACCAAACCAAAAGCACGATACATTATTTCAAACTGACTGTCTAACTGAAATGTAAATAAACTAAAGGCTACAGCGGAAGACTCCTATCATCATGTCGTGGCATCCCAGCTATCCCAGTACTCATCTCAATACCTGCTCAATATCTGCTCACCATCCCCCGAATGGATCACCGCAGTTTACAAAACAACACCGGGGTCGATCTAATCACACAATCAATATGTATAACAATAATAAGATAAACAGACATGCTTAATCACACACACACACACACACACAACCAACCAACTCCCATCATCTCAATCCCGATCCACCGGACCCATTACGCCAGATGGGGGACCGCAGCCGTACCCACCAAATCCCCGCTCCACATAGTGAGCGATAACCCTGTCCATTAATGTGCACATCCCCTTCCGTGGCGGGTTCCACGAAGGGCGAAACTAGGGCGTGAAGTCACTCCCGCAAGTGACCCCACTCAGCCGAGAACGCATCTCGAGAACCATCAACAACAATCACAACCACAAACACAGTACAATCATTATATCAAACAACCAAATACAACACATCACCAATATCCCATTATGGGACTAATACGAGTAGGAAATCCTACCGGAAAGCACAACATCAGACGGTATCAACAAATTTGTATCAAAAAGCCTCTTCTACGAACCCTCCTCCTATCATATAACACATAGAGGCTACACATCACATACTACACACAAAAACCCCCAATCTCTAAATTAGGGTTTAACCAAAACAAGGGAAAAACGGTAAAAAGGGTACATAGATCTTACCCTCGACGCAAGGAACTCAACGATACGAATAACGACAAGAACTGACCGTCTGAACTCCGGGAATTGCTAAGAATGCGATTAGGAAGATGAACTTGTTGCTTTCTCTCTTAAACAGGGTTTTAGGTTTTGTAAAAGTGATTTAAAACAATGACGACGATACTTAAATACCTTAATCGCATAATTAACAAAACCCGAGAAAACTCCCCGTAAAACCGGACACTCGATCGAGTACCCAAGGTACTCGATCGAGTACCCCTTACTCGATCGAGTACCCCAGACTACTCGATCGAGTACCCAACAGTCGAAACTATTCTATTTCGCAACTTACCCTTACTCGACAGAGTAAGGCCTACTCGATAGAGTACCCCAAGACTTATAAATACGGAGTATTACAGTCTTCCCTCCTTAAAAGGAACTTCGTCCCCAAAGTTCAAACCACTACTAAACAAAGGTACTCCCACAACATTCCCGACTCAAAAGCCAAACAAAATTTAACATAAAACATGATACTAACCCAACTCATCCCGACAAACATACCGACACTACATATAAAAGGTGTATAAAACTCTTAAAACTGCTCGCGATCATCTCCTACCCCCCTAAAAGAAACAAGGTTACGTCCCCGTAACCATACATACCTGATCAAAGAGGAAAGGGTAACGCTCTTTCATAGCTTCCTCTGGCTCCCATGTAGCTTCCTCGGTCTCGTGGTTAGACCAAAGGATTTTGAGCAAAACTGTCTCACCACCCCTAGTCTTTCTAACCTTTCGGTCTAGAATCTGTTTAGGCACCTCAAGATATGATAAGGACTCATCTAGCTCTAAGCTCTCTGCCTCTAACACATGTGACGGGTCACTCACATACTTCCGCAGCTGCGATACATGAAACACATTATGCACTCTCTCTAATGCAGCTGGTAAAGCCAGACGATAAGCAACTTCCCCAACTCGCTCTAAGATCTCATAAGGCCCTATAAACTTCTGACTTAGCTTGCCTTTCTTCCCAAATCTCATAACTCCGCGCATAGGAGAAACTTTCAAAAGAACCTTGTCCCCAACCTGAAACTCTATATCCCGGCGGTGTAGATCTGCATAACTCTTTTGCTGTCTGAGTCCGCTCTCATCCTTTCCCTGATCATCTTAATCTGTTCCACCATCTCATGCACCATCTCTGGTCCTAAAACCACTGCCTCAGCACCGTCGTCCCAACAAATTGGACTCCTACATCTCCTCCCATACAAAGCCTCAAACGGTGCCATACCAATACTGGTGTGATAGCTGTTGTTGTAAGAAAACTCTATCAAGTCCAACCTCTGCTCCCAGCTACCACCAAAATCCATCACACAAGCTCGCAACATATCCTCAAGAGTCTTGATTATTCTCTCAGTCTGCCCATCTGTCGCAGGATGAAATGCTGTACTCATCTTCAAAGTTGTTCCCAACGATTCCTGCAACTCTTTCCAAAACCTCGATATAAACCTCGCATCTCTGTCAGACACTATGTCCTTAGGGACTCCATGTAACTTAAGCACGTTCTTTCGATAGGCCATAGCCAATTGTGCCTTAGTCCATGTATCTTTCATTGGAACAAAGTGAGCTGACTTGGTCAGACGATCCACTATTACCCAAATCATGTTGTTACCTTGTGGACTCTTAGGCAAACCCACAATGAAATCCATGGAAATGGATTCCCACTTCCACTCAGGCACCTCTAAAGACTGAATCTTACCTTGTGGTCGTCTCTGTTCCCCTTTAACTCTCTGGCATGTCAAACAACGGGACACAAACTCAGCTGTCTCTCTCTTCATCCCAGGCCACCAAAACGTTTTCTTCAAATCCTTGTATATCTTATCTCCACCTGGATGAACTGAATATGGTGTGCAATGCGCCTCTGTCATGATCGTCTTTTTCAACTCCTCATCATTAGGAACACACCACCTACCATCAAACCTCAAACTACCATCTGTATGAATAGAAAAGCGGGACACTGTCCCTTTCTCTACTCCAGCTCTCCACTCCACTATCTTAGGATCCAAAGCCTGCTTATCCCGAATATCATCATAAAACTCCAGATGTCTTTGTCATATCACCCATGGCATCTCCTTTCTGCATCATATGTATCCCAAAGCTCGCTACCTCATCCCTCAGCCTCATCAAAGATAGAGCTGTACACAAGGAATGTACACTCTTCCTACTCAAAGCATCAGCAACAACATTGGCCTTCCCTTCATGGTAGATGATTTCCATGTCGTAGTCGCCAATCAACTCCATCCACCTCCTCTGTCTCATGTTCAACTCCTTCTGCGTGAAGATGTACTTAAGACTCTTGTGATCAGAAAATACCTTAAAGATTGCTCCATAAAGGTAATGTCTTCAAATCTTGAGAGCAAACACCACTGCACCCAACTCCAGATCATGAGTAGGGTAATTCTCCTCATAAGGCTTCAACTGCCTGGAAGCATAGGCAATCACTTTACCATTCTACATTAACACACATCCCAGCCCATTCTTCGAGGCATCTGTATAAACCTCAAAATTCTCGCTCCCTTCAGGCAATGCTAGGACAGGAGCTGTGGTCAAACGCTCCTTTAATGTCTGGAACGCCGTCTCACAACTCTCATCCCAACGAAACCTGTTCTCTTTCCTCATCAACGGTGTCATCGGTCTAGCTATCTTGGAGAAATCTTTCACGAACCGTCTGTAGTATCCAGCTAAACCCAAGAAACTCCTAACCTCAGCAACATTCTTTGGTGCTTCCCACTTTGTCACTACCTCAATCTTCGCCGGGTCCACAGCTACCCCATCTTTAGAGATCACATGCCCCAGAAAAGCAACTTTCTCTAACCAGAACTCACACTTGGATAGCTTAGCATACAACTCATGATCCCTCAAATTCTGCAACATGATTCTCAAATGCTCCTCGTGCTCCTCCTTAGTCTTAGAGTAGACTAAGATATCATCGATAAACACCACTACAAACTGGTCCAAGAACTGTCTGAAGATTCTATTCATCAAATCCATAAACACTGTCGGCGCATTAGACAACCCAAACGGCATCACCACATACTCATAATGGCCATACCTCGACGTGAAAGCTGTCTTTGGTATGTCCACCTCTCTAATCTTCACCTGATGGTACCCCGACCTCAAATCAATCTTAGAAAAGACTGTTGCACCACTCAACTGATCAAACAGGTCATCTATCCTTGGCAAAGGATACTTGTTCTTTATCGTCACACGGTTCAGCTCCCTGTAATCTATGCATAACCTCAAACTCCCATCTTTCTTCTTCACGAAAAGAACTGGTGCTCCCCACGGCGATACACTTGGTCTGATGTATCCCTTCTCTATCAGATCATCCAACTGCTTTCTAAGCTCCTCCATCTCCTTAGGACCCATACGGTACGGTGCCTTAGAGATTGGCCCCGTCCCTGGCTTCAACTCAACGGTGAAATCTATCTCCCTCTTCGGTGGCAACCCCGGAATCTCCTCTGGAAAAACATCTGCAAACTCTCCCACCACTGGTATCTCATCAACTGTCGGAATCTCTATCCGGTCATCTCTCACATGGCACAGGATCAAAGGACATCCCTTCCTCAGATAAGACTTCAAGGTAACAATTTGCAATCAACTTAACTTTGGGTTTGACTAGAAACCCACGATAAGACACACTAACACCCTTTGGACCTCTTAAGGACACTTTCTTTTGATGACAGTCTATCTTAGCTTTATACTTTCCTAACCAATCCATCCCAACTATCATCTCAAAACCGTTAAAAGGAAACTCTAGCAAGTCTACAAGGAAATCAACTTGCCCAACTATCAAAGATACATCTCTAAACAATCTCCCACACGATACAGACTCACCCGAAGGTATGAAAACTTGCTCACTAACAGATTCATATACTCTCAAACCCAACTGTTTAACATGACTCGAAGACACAAACGACTAAGAAGGCCCCGAATCGAACAAAACAAAGGTAGGAATACCATTAACAAGGAATGTCTGGTGATAACGTGCGCATCTTCCTCACCGCCTTCTTCTCCATCATGAATAACTTGCCACATTGGTCTTCTCGTCCGCCTCCCCGAACGAAGATTGGTGATGCGGTCGGCTTAGCACCCGACCCTTGATTGTTGTTGTTGTTCGTCGGTGTTTTCTCGATAAGAATTACCGCCGTTGCGGTTGCCTCCACTGCAAACTCGACTTCCCGGTTTGGCCATGATCCGGCCCGGTCTGTTGCTCGCGAAGTTCGTGCGGTCTCGAAAGGATCCGGTGCACTCGTGCACTCATGTATCTTGTGGCCTACACCACCACAACCATAGCAAGTCACTCCCCAACTATTACTCACACTTCCACGGCCACGCCCAAAGGAAGCCCCAAAGACTAAACCCGGACCCGGAAGAAAATCCTTTAGATCGATTGTGGTTGCCTTTCTTGTGATTCGATTGGCCACCACCCTCGCTCTCGGACTTCCTCTTCTCACCACCGACCTCTCCCGAGCCATATCCACCAATCTCTCCGCTCTCCCAGCCCTCTCATAAGCTTCCTTAACATCGGTAAGGATCCCCACGGGTAACTTATCCATAATCTTGGTGGTCGCCCCTCTCAAACCTCAATGCCAAATTCTCCTCACTCAAACCCATGTCCTCGACATACCTAGACTTCTCATTGAACGACTGTAGTACTCGGCCACGGACATCTCAACAGTCATCTTAAAACCATCAAACTCTTCTCTCAACTTACTCCTCACATGTTCCGGCACAAACTCCTTCCTCACATCCCTACGAAACTCCTCCCAAGGTATAGCAGGTAAGCCTTGGTTGGTATATATTTCCTTAGCACTCACCTTCACCAATCCCACCACTTGCCTCGCCGCCTCCCTCGGATAGAACGCACTGTTCCACTCTCATCTCATCGACAATGAACCAAGTCTAAGATGTTCTCCATCTCTCTCGATCAACTATCAAGCGATTAGGTTCCCAACTCCCTTGTACTCTTTCGGGTTAAACCTCGCAATATAGAGGCTGATTTTAGAATGATCAACCTCCTTCTCCTTAGTCTTATCCTTGTCCTCATTCACTCTCTTCAGGGTCTCAGTAAGAGCATCCTGGTGCTCTAACGTCTTAACGATGTCATCCACGGTCATAAGCTCAGCTCTCGCATACAAAGCAGTTCTCTTGGGCGGCATCTTGAAGCTATATAAGAAAGGGTAAACATAAACACACGTACTAAACCTCAAAACACGAAAACACGCTGCCCAGAACCCACTCGATCGAGTTCCCAAACACACTCGATCGAGTAACGGGATACTCGATCGAGTGCCCCACGTACTCGATCGAGTACCCAAACTCCAGAACCCAAACAGACCTTCTGATCTCTTACCTACTCGATCGAGTATCTAGGCTACTCGATCGAGTGACCCCCTACTCGATCGAGTGCCCCAAAACTCGATTCTGGACTCAAAATCGCCAAAAACCCACCCGATCGAGTCAGTCTCACTCGATCGAGTAACACTAATTCATAGAAGCTACCCGCATGTTACGTCATATGCTAACATGCTAAACTTTATAAACCACATTATATCATAATAAGCATACTACACATCTTTTCTACTATCTACGAAACCATTTCATCATGTTATTAAATGCCACATTGTAAATCATCCAACATGTTATCATCTCATCAACAAGTTTCCTCATATCACCATTTTCTTTCACATGCTCAACTTTCTACTTCAACATCCAACAATTAACACATTCCATCACATTCGTAAACAAGTTAACCAAACACACATACGACTCGACACACATTTCCCCCATGTGACCGGTTCAAAGTTGTAGGGCGACCCCTGCGACTTTAGGACGTCTCCCAAGCCTTTGCACTAGCTCCTACAACTTTTACCCCGGGTTCATTTTAATTGACTCCCTATGTTCATTAAGTTCATTGGTTACGGTTTCGGGACCGTCGCTCGATACCATTTGTAACACCCCCATACTCCAAGTGCCTTACCAGGACCACTCCGGTATGAAGACATTACCATCTCGGTTACCCGAGGCAATGATAATCAAACAACAATAAAGAAACAATGTTTATTATAAATATTTAGTGAATAAATACAATCCTCAAACCAAACCAAAAGCACGATATATTATTTCAAACTCGATTGTCTAATCGAAATGTAAATAAACTAAAGGCTACAGCGGAAGACTCCTATCATCATGTCGTGGCATCCCAGCTATCCCAAGACTCATCTCAATACTTGCTCAATATCTGCTCACCATCCCGAATGGATCACCGCAGGTTTTACAAAACAACACCGGGTCGGTACTAATCACACAATCAATATGTATAACAATAATAAGATAAACAGATGTGACTTAATCGTCACACACACACACACACACACCAACCAACTCCCATCATCTCAATCCCGATTGTCCACTTTGGACCACCACACCGATGGGGGACCGCAGCCCGTACCCACCAAATCCCCGCTCCACATAGTGAGCGATAACCCTGTCCATTAATGTGCACATCCTCTTCCGTGGCGGGTTCCACGAAGGGCGAAACTAGGGCGTGAAGTCACTCCCGCAAGTGACCCCACTCGGCCGAGAACGCATCTCGAGAACCATCAACAAAGAATCACAACCACAAACACAGGACAATCATTATATCAAACAACCAAATACAACACATCACCAATATCCCATTATGGGACTAATACGAGTAGAAATCCTACAGAAAAGCACAACATCGACGGTATCAACAACATTGTATCAAAAGCCTCTTCTACGAACCCTCCTCCTATCATATAACACATAGAGGCTACACATCACATACTACACAAAAAACCCCCAATCTCTAAATTAGGGTTTAACCAAAACAAGGAAAAACGGTAAAAGGGTACATAGATCTTACCCTCGACGCAAGGAACTCAACGATACGAATAACGACAAGAACTCGACCGTCGAACTCCGGAATTGCTAAGAATGCGATTAGGAAGATGAACTTGTTGCTTTCTCTCTTAAACAGGGTTTTAGGTTTTGTAAAAGTGATTTAAAACAATGACGACGATACTTAAATACCTTAATCGCATAATTAACAAAACCCGAGAAAACTCCCCGTAAAACCGGACACTCGATCGAGTACCCAAGGTACTCGATCGAGTACCCCCTTACTCGATCGAGTACCCCAGCTACTCGATCGAGTACCCAACAGGTCAGAAACTATTCTATTTTGCAACTTACCCTTACTCGACAGAGTAAGGCCTACTCGATAGAGTACCCCAAGACTTATAAATACGGAGTATTACAGCAGGTACAGATGAAAGCAAAGATGGGACTGTCAAAGGACGTGGTGTGGCCATTATTAATCAAAGTGGCAGCAAGGATGCCAAAGAAGATGACAGAGGAGCGAGAACGAAGAAAGTTCGAACCTACATAGATTGGAACTACATTCCTCCTACTGTCGCAAATGGTGATTCAAGCTCATGGAAGATGAAGAGGTCGGTCAGTATCGCTGAGGTGACGTCCTCGATCGAAAGCCCACGAAGGGGCTACGAAAGGCGATGAGAATTAAACGGGGAAATGCCCCGTGTAACAAATTGTAATAGACAATTCGTTTGAATTTCTTTTAAACTTTGCTTTATTACGTTTTAATTAGGACAATTAGTTAGACAATTTTTAGCATAGACTAAGACTATAGACTGTGTTTTCTGCGTATTTGGTATTTCGGGATGTGTCTGGATGTGTTTTATGCAGGTTTGGGGAAGTTTCACGCACTTCGAGGAAGTAAAGACGGAAATCCAAAAGTCTACAAGAGGAAATCCTCGATCGAGTACTTTGTGTACTCGATCGAGTGGGAATTGGGTCGATCGAGCTGTCTGGTTACTCGATCGAGAAAGGCCACAGAGGAACTGGTCGATCGAGGGGATGCTTACTCGATCGAGCAGCAGGGACATCAAAACTCCTCGATCGAGTGACTTAAAATCACTCGATCGAGTGAAATGAACAGTGGACATGGGAGTTTTTCTAAACTTAACCTCCTTATTTCAGTTTTAATTTCCATTTTATCCCTAATTCCGTCTAACCCCTTTCCCCTAATTGCGATTTTCACTCCCCAAATCCTCATTTTCTTGCCCAAAATCATCAAATCCGCCACCTACAATTCTTTCCTTGCATATTAATCTTCAAAAGCCCCTTGTTTTCCCTCTCATTTGTGCTCGTTTTCTCGGTATTTAAGGGAAATTAGGGTTTGCGGGTTTTTTCGATTAAAATCCGCCTTTGTCACTTGTTTATTTGAAGTTTAATTGCTATTATAGGATCATCATCATCAAGTAAGTGTTTCATTCACACTCTTTGCATTTTCTCTTCGATTACTTTGAATTTCTTGAGGTGATTTTGAATTAGGGTTCGAAAAATCCATGTCTAGTCGAATTTTTTCGATTTAATTGTGTTTATATGCCCTTAATTAGCTTCTTGATGATCTTATCCCAATCCCTCACTGTTCCCACATGTTTAATTCGAAATTCGCACAAGATTTTCGCGATTAGGGTTCCTGAGTCGAGTTTTTCGATGTCAGACGGTCTTATGTTGTCTTGTTTTGTTTAACTCCAGTCCATGCTTCCTTGCTGCTGTTGTTAACCGTTTTTCCGTCCCCTGTCGTTATTACATGCTATAAACTGTTGGAAATCTTGTTCTGTGAGTCGACTTTTTCGCCTGCTAGTAGTCCTATATGTCGCCATATGCAGTTATCTTGCTCATTTTAGTCCCTATTAGCAGTCATAACTATGTCACTTTATCAGCACTCGCATATTGTATTTCGAATTTTTGAGGAATTGTTGGGTTTTGCTTGCTGTAAGTCGAATTTTTCGACCAATAGGGCCATTATTTGCTGCCACATGTTGGTTAACGGGTCGTTTTAACCACGGTTAGCAGCCATCTTCTCTTATCGTGCCCTTTGATACTTTGCGGGATGGATCTTTGGTTCTCTCGCCTTCTACCAGTACCACTTCCGATCCATCCTCGAGCGAGTCGGTGGCCCTTCTTTGTTGCCCACGGCTCTACCTTAGCCACCACATGCGGCTCTGGCTAGCACTTCTACCCCGCCAGGCCCCTCACTATCTTTGAACGAGGATTCATTCCTCGTTTCCCGACGCTGTATCTTGCCACGAGGCCGCACCAAAGAAGCTAGTCACCGTGGTTACTTCCCGATCCTTCGGGTCATTGTTACGGAGAGGGCACTCTTACTCCTTTACTGGGCGTTACCTACGGTACGTTTCGTTTCCGCGGCTCACCGGACTCGGCTAGCCGCTTTACTTCGTTGCCCTCTCTCCTCCACCCGTTTCCTTGCACGGACTGACCTAGAGACCTTAGGTATTTATGAGGAGGTCTATAGTTTGTTGAATGGGACAGGTATGTCGGGTCGATTACCATGCGGGAAAGGCGCTATTCGTATCCCTACATACGAGTTTTTCACTCCTACTCTTTTGACACCGACTCTTATCTGCCGACCACTCCAGTTCTTGCATTCACTTCCGACTCCGCAATGAGTCGCACCTCTGGACTTTGGCCGGGTTTGGGGAGGTTCTAGGCCTCGTTAGTGATGGTCCCACCGACCCACCTCGAGATCTCCTTCAGACCACTTTGGGTGCACTTTCTCACACTCCCTTCCCCACACGGAAGGGAGCCCACGACACTTACCCGCTCCCGTTACTTTTTGAGACTGATAGGAGAGACTATTTTTGGGCGACCTGAGCCCAATAACGTGACCAACACTGAGCTAGCGATTCTCGCAGGGTACCTCAACATTGACTACGGTACCCCGTTTGTTCTAAACATTGCTTACTTGGTAGCTCAGCATTGGAACGGAATTGGGACTCGGGTCAAGACCGCTGTTGTCTGCGGCGGGCTAGTGACTAGGATTGCCCGCCACCTTTACCCCACCGAGCTTGGACTTACTGCACCCGATAGGCAGGCCTACCTTGACTTGGCTGCCATGGCTGACTTGACCTGGCTCCCGAAGAAGGGCACGAGGACGTGGAAGATTTGTAGTTCCACGTCTGTTACCTTGCCGTGCCCTACCCTTCCTCCACTCTTACCGCTCCCGTCATTCTTTGAGGAGCGAGGCCACCTCCACCCACTTACCACCTCACCTTCACCCCTACTTCTTCTTCTAGGAAGAGGAAGCGGGAGGCCGGACAGTCATCTACCCCTCAGGTTCAGACTCCGGCTCAGACTCAGACTGGCCCCACACAGACTCCTACACCTACACCTTCACTCACTCCACCTCCTTCTGATCCGGCCTTTCCGGCCAATTTTGTCTGCCCTCCTATTTTAGGGGCGCCCGAGGTCATGGACCAAGGGCGTCGTGATGCCTTGCTTTGGGATATGTGCAAGTACATTACTGAGATGAGACGGGATATGGCTTTGGCTGTATTCCCGCTCTACGAGTTCCATATCCGAGCCCGGCGACCGATTCCAGAGGGGTGGCCACATCCCTCCTTCTACCGATACCCGGGGACGGTTTACCCTCCACTACCTTCGACTCGGAGGAGGAGGCGGAGGAGACACCGTAGCACGAGAGGTGCGATTCTGGGCGCGGCGGCACAACGAGCCGCCAAGAGGAGGCGGCCGACCCTCCGTTCACACCCGGTCCGGAGGATCACCGAGATGACGACTGAGTTTCCACCTTGTTTGTTCTTGGTTTGGGGAGACCGTTTTGTTGAGTCGAGTCTTGGGTGACGGTGCCGACGACGGGTAGCTATTGGTCTACTCACTTCCCCAGTTTTCTGGCTGGTTTGGGGAAGTTCGCTTTTGTATGTACCTTACTCTTTTCATCTTGTCTCCTTTATTCTTATTTTGATGGTTGTATACCCCCATCCCCCATCTTTCTGCTGGTGTATGCTGGAGGACAACGAGGGCGTTGTCCGTTTTGGTTTGGGGAGGGTATTGTATCCTTTTGAGTCTGCATCTGCATTTGTTTTGCATTCACGTTTAATTTCCCGCTTGCATTGTTGTTTTTTTTTTCAATAACAAAAAAAAAAAAAAAAAAATTTCAAAAATTTCAAAAATTCAAAAATTCAAAAACATTTCACGTTTACTTTTGCATATAGGTTGAGTCGGAACGGTAGATTCCCGTGATGAAATTGCACTATAACTTGTCATTTTACTTGAGCCTTGCACTTTTATTGATAGTCTTTAGCCTTGTCATACGCATAATCTACGAATTTCTGTTCAAATAATAGCTGACCGTTTAGACTTGACCTATAAACTGGCAAACTACTTAAAAAATTCTGAGTTTTAGAGCCATAACTAGTGACATTCATGACCAGTTCATTAGGAATTTTTGAAAGTAGTACTCCTTGCATAGCATGTTTGTCTCATTTGCACATTTATGACATTCAATTTCTCGTCAAATGCACATATTCGGGTTTGTGGTTGGTGTCACATGCAGGGAGGGTCTTGCAAATTCCCCTTCTTTATATCTTCACCCATTTAGCTCCACTTTAGCCAAAACTTGCCTTTTTGACCCATTAGCTACATCCCAAACTAAGCCTGCCTAGTCAAGCTAGTTAGTATGTCTTTTGTGGTATGTCTTCCATTGCAGTTTGGTCCGTAATACTTGTCGGAGTTGGTGTTTGTATTAAGGAAGGAGGAAAGAAGAAAAAAAAAAAAAGAAAAAGAAAGAAACGTGAAAGAAAAAAAGAAAAAAAAAAGAAAAAAAATATATGAAAAAAAAAACAGAGAAAAGAGAGCTGAATCGAAAAAAAGAAAGAAAAACTGTGAAAATAGTTGCACCCTCTTGTCAGAGTTGAGAAGATGTTCGAAGATGTACAATCGACAAGAGTTGTTGTTCAGTTAGTCGTTTCAGACGGTGTCTTTAAAAAGAGAAGTTTGTAACCGTCTGACTCCTCCGTTCTATCCTATATTTTTTTGAGGAGATTGTGCTTTGAGTCTAGTGAGTTTTGTGCCAAGTGAAGGGCACTAGTACTTAGTTTTTCAGTCAGTTTGAGATCCGGATGGTTTCATTATGGTCCTGTTAGGAACTAGCTTGACGCTCTTACCTCCACATTTCCATAACTTGTTTTGCCTTTTCTCACCTGAACCTCACTATTCCCATATTATTTGCATACCCTTGGCTGTGACGGACATTATTGGTTGGAATTTGTGCATCAGTACTTGAATTGTCTTTCATTTTTGTTGCATGCATGCTATGTAGGTCGCAGTTAGGTGAGTGACTGTCCTTTCTTCTCTCTTTTACATATTACATTCGCCCTTTGCTTCATGAGAGAAGAGTGACCACGTGAGAGTCCAGTTTTGTTGGTCTTGCAAGGTCGATAGGTCAGCTTTATTTATGAACAGATTATAATTCGTTTGCGTACTGACTGCTTGGCTTTAACTGTTGATTTTGTTGCATTAAATCGGTTCAAGTAGACAAGTTAAGCTAGCTCTGAGTTATCATTTCCGTTCCATTAGTTTAGTTTTGAGTTTACTCGAGGGCGAGTAAAGGTTTGGTTTGGGGAGATTTGATACGTGCCTAATATATAGTCTTTTTGGCCTATTTCGGCACGTATTTCTATGCATTTCTATACTGTTTTTATGGTATTTTGCCCCGAATTGGCTACTTTGGTGTATTTTGTCCTTTTTTGTAGGAATGATCGTGGAAGTAGTGGAACCATATCCCTTTTTGTCCTTTTCGCATGCATTTAGAGGAGACGGGACTGTCCCAGAGTGAGATACTGCACTTGGAAGTGTCGTGGCACGTATTACGAGGCACTTGGGTGAAGACGTGAGCTGAAATGAAGACACAACCACTCGATCGAGCAGTTTCCTAGTCGATCGAGTGGTTCCTACGCCCCCTGATGCTCGATCGAGCTGCCCCTCATTCGATCGAGCAGGCTGCACAAGACCAAGTCCTCGATCGAGTAACCTGATGGTCGATCGAGAGGTTTTCGACATTATGGGCTTTAATCAGTCCGTGTTTTATTTATTTCCGTATAAACACTTTGTTGTTTTGGCTATTTAACCTATGATTTACTAGGTTATTAGGGGAACTCTTTTTTTATCTTTTACACTAGAAAACTATCAAACCCTTGGTACGTAGCTTTTGCCTTGACTGTTGTTTCATTTTTCGGATTATTGGTTGCTCGGATTGATGTTCTTTACGCCGGATTAAACTCAGATTGTAATCTTTCCTTTCTCTTTATTAATAATAATCACTTGTTGCTTTTATTTCTTGTTCATGTTATCATTCTCCTTTGCCCTAATTTCCGTATTTGCACTTTATTGTTATTTCACTATGTCTTCTCTTTGGGAATTTATTTCTTTGTTAGATTAATTACGAACATGAGTAGCTAAACCCCCTTCATGTTGGGATTAGGGAATCTACGGTAGAAAAACGACGACGTAGTGAATGAATTGGACGAATTGATTAAGAGACCACATCACTATAGCAATTTAATTGTAATTCCCGACCTAGTTGAGTGCACGCTTCTATGTCACCCATTAAACTGGCTACAATTAATCCTGAATCGAAAGATTGGACTAAATAGGCCTGCTATAAACAGTAGATTACCCTAATGAGGACGAAAGTTAAGTTAGTGGTATTTTAGGGTAGGAAGTGGACCGAAAGGACCTTCTAACATCCGTCTCACATTAGTTAAATCCGAGTCATTTCTCTTTGAGTTGTTGGACTACCGTAGTGAACCGAAATCCCGACATGCCCCTCTCTTCTTGATAGTTTAATCGTATTTTATTGCTTATTTGCTCTTCGCCTTATTTCTCTCCCCTTCAACCTTCGTAGTTTAGAATCAATTTTAATCAAACCCCCCAATTGTTACCATAGGATTAGAATAGACAGCTATAATTACATTTCCTCCCTGTGGATTCGATACTCGACTGCCTCTGCTACATTTTAGTTGAGACCGTTAGGTTTTATCTTTGATAGGGTTGCGATAGCCGTGTCACTAATAAAGACCAAAGATCAGTTCAATGGATGTCCGGCATATGTTTCTTCATCGTGTCCAGAATCTGCCACTAACAAACTCGATGGAGAAGGCTATAAAATGCTGAAAGAAGCCCACTGCATATATCTGCAATAAGAGAACTCCATGCGCATGCTCAAGAAACACTGTACACTACCGAGATGATGCGATGATGTATATAAAGGAAACCGTCTTGTTAATTACTATAGCTTATAAAATGACCTTTAAACTGATAAGACAATAAACGATAAACTTGGCAGCTGACATAACGATAAATGTAAAGTATTTAAGTGAAAACAAGAGAAAACGGAGTTTATACCTTAGGCAGTCCTTAGCAACCCTTGTTTTTGCCCTTGCCCATTTTGCTACAGCACTTTCTTGCTTCTCATCATTGAAGAAAGACACAGAGCTTCTTTTAAGTGAGGCAAAGTCTAATGCCTTCCACCTTCACATAACATTCATATATAATAATGAATCGATTCTTGTCATACTAACTATATACTCAGGTGGGCAAACCCGGTTCAATAGCAAGTAAACTGTAATGACCAAAACTAGCTCGAGTGAATTTTCAAACATGATACAATTTCATAAATTCTCGTCAGTAATGCTGCATAAATATCATCAGAGACAGACTAAAATGTAAGTCTGGCAGGCGGCGGCTATATTTTGAGTCGACTCTATATAGTGAACTTTGTTTTAATCTCCTTCCTAAATTCCTTTTTTTTTTTTGTGTAAAGGGAGTACAAGTGCGATTTCTGCTGATACAACACTACCTAAACATCCCGTATCTCCGACTAAAATAGCAGACAAGATGCAATCGTAAAATTCGTCTTAAACCATCAAAATTTTCACCAGTAACTATGTCAATACCAGATACTGGAAGTTATACTGCAGCTATCGAGACCAATGTCAGGAAATTAGTTGAAAACCGGAAAGGTACATCTCTTGAGACTATTAGAGAAGCCGCATTCAAACTCAGGCTTCTTGCTAAGGACGAGGACAATAGAATCTTAATAGCAAACTGTTATGGCATTAATTCATTAATTCACTAACTAAACATTCCTTAATTAAACGAAAATACAACCACCATTCCATGAATCCAATAGTTGAAACTCATTGCACCACTAGAGTACTGTACTAAAATGCATAGATCTTTAGCAAACAATGCCAATCCCCTTGTATTTTAGAACATTATGAACCAAAATGCACAATTTCACTTTACCTAAATCGAGTTGAGGGTTTCACTATTCCAACTCAAAAGATCAGACATTCAGACATCATACATTGCTATTTTAAGATAAAAGCAATTATCTTTATAAACTAATTTAGGTACAATTGATACATAACCACCTTCTCAACCATTTCCAAACATTATCTTATCGAACTAGCGACTTGATCATATGAGATTTCAGTTTTGCTATAAATAATCAACATCTAGTTAAACCCAGAAACAGAAAAACACACCAACAAAAATCAAAATTAAACATACTACATTGCTTTTGCAATGCAAAAGCAACTATCTTTATAACTAAATTTAGGTTTAATTGATACATAAACACCAACCATGGTCATGAAGACACAATGAGCTCCTTCCAAATTATGGTTAATAGTATGATTAGAAGGAGACTTGTTAGTTATTAGGAGACTTAGTTAGTAGTATTCCGTAAATCAGTAATATCACTTACCTGTTTACCGTGATTGTATCATTGTTAGGGTGAATTGAATTGACAAAAGAATCATCTAATGGATGACTTCAAGATCCCAAATTACCAAAAGCCTCAACAATAGCATGACTTCCTAATTCATCCAGATTATCATAATTAAAAGATTACCCCATTGAACTAGACCAATTTTAAGGGAATTTTCAAACATAACCACAAATGAATAAATGATATAGAGCAGAATAAATAAGTAGTTAAAAGAGGTACCACTAGTGCCGATACTTGTGTCGATTCCACTAACTTCTTACGAGCATGACGTCCATGATGAGTCAGAGCCGGAGAGCTTGACGAATTTGTGCGAATCAACAAACCCTAGAGTCCGAGTCTCTCAGTTCCAGCGAAATTGAAAATTAATTGAAAATTCCGATTGAAGAAGGGTGTGTAGGTTCGAGTAAAAAATGGTTTCGTGACCATGTGGTGATGGAGCCTGGTAAAGCAATGGTCTGGGGTTAGCAACCATGACCGATTGTGATGGAGATCGGCAATTAACAGATCAGTAGCCGACGGGAATGTTCACAGTGAGTAGGTTTGATTTGTTCAATTGGTGATCGTGGTGGAGAACTAGATGGCCACAAAATTAAAGAAATTGAGCCATTCTTAAGACTAATACTTAAAACGCAACAGAACTCAAGCTATATTTAACTTCAAATAACAATACCAAGCATCGCACAACAATCTAATTTGTCTAATTCGGATACAAAACGGAATACCCAGAAACCCTAAATAATTAAATTGAAATTATTCAAATTGAATATTATACCATGTAAAAACGACACATGAATGTCAAAGGAGGAGATGAGTCGCCGACAAACGCTCGCCGTGTGTTGTGGTTGTCGCATCCATTGTCATTGTGGTTATCGTGCGTTGTGGCTGCGTTGGTACCAAAATGATAGTGGCAGAAGGACGGTGGATAACTAGGATAAGGGTGGTGAAATAGGGTGGTAGGCGAGTGACGGTGGACGAGGGTGGTGGCGGTAGAAAGAGAGGAAAGGGAGTGACAGGAAATGGAGGAAAGGATGAGTATGATGATATGAGTTATCAAGGAGATTTATCAAAGAGAACGGCCAAGGATAGGGACCGTGCTCTTTGTTTTATCAAGGAGAACGGTTCTCGATAAATAACCGGTCTCTTTTATACTTTAAGACGGTTGGTCAAACCTAACCGTTCTCTTTGTTAATGTTTGAGAACGGTTTGAACAAACAACCGTTCTCTATTGGAATCCTATATGCCCGCCAAACTAATAATAACAAAGAGATCGGTTCCGCTATCAATCGTTCTTGAAAGGGCGTTCTCTTTGCCTTAAATTGTAGTAGTGGCAGTGCTAGCACAAACTGTAAACGGCGAAGAGCGAGCCATCTACTACATCAGCAAAAAGTTCATCGAGTATGAGACAAGGTACACCCAACTAGAAAATACATGCCTTGCCCTGGTCTGGTCGACAAAGAAGCTGCGACACTACATGCTCAGCTACACGGTTCACATCTATTCCAAGATGAACTCAGTCAAATACATCTTCGAAAAACCCGTACTAAACGGAAGACTGTCTAGATGGACACTCATGCTATCTAAATTTGATCTCAAATTCGTACCCCTCAAGGTTATCAAGGGAAGGGCAGTCGCCGATTTCCTAGCAGAAAACCCTGTCAATGAGGATCGAACAACCGACACATGGTCACTTCCTGACGAAGACATCCTTTGTGCCGACTCCGACGCATGGGACCTATACTTTGACGATGCATCAAATCTAAGAGGCTTCAGGGTAGGAATCCTTCAAATATCACCAGAGGGAGAACATGTTTCAATCTCGGTCAAGTTAGACTTCGCTGTCACCAAAAATGCCGCCGAATACGAAGCATGCCTCATCGGCCTACAGACAACTATAACACTTGGCATCAAGAGACTGAGGGTCCACGACGATTCCCCACTCATCATCAATCAGGTGTCCGGATCATGGAAAATATGAAGCGACAGCTTAACACCTTACCGAGCAAAAATCAATCAGAAGGCCGAATTCTTCGACCAAGTCGACTACTTCCACTTGCCACGGGAGAAAAATCAATTTGCTGATGCTCTGGCAAAACTTGCCGCGCTCCTCAACATACCTGACGATATGACATCGATGCCCTTATGTGTCGAAAGAAGGAGCGAGCCAACTCACATCTGCGCCATCAACAAGGACGAGGAGAACCATGCCGAACCTTGGTACCAAGCCATCCTCAACTACAAAACCAAAAACGAATTCCCTCCCAACTTTGACACAAGAGGACAAAGAGCCATCTGTTTACTTGCATCACAATTCGTGATATACCAAGAACAACTATACAAAAGAACACCCCAAGGGGTCCTCCTCCTTTGCATTGACCACCACAAAGCCAAAAAAGTCATGGGAGAGGACCTCGACGGAGAATGCGGCCCTCATATGAGCGCAATGACGCTGACCCGATAAATCCTGCGGTTAGACTACTACTGGACCACCATGGAAGCCGATTGCAGAAACTATGTCAAACATTGCCACAATTGCCAAATCTTCGCCAACATACAACACATACCACCATCCCTTTCATACACCAGGACATAACCCTGGCCTTTCTTGACCTGGGGCATCGACATCATCGGGAAGGTAAACCCGGTGGGCACCAAAGGGCATTGCTTCGTCCTCGTCACCATCGACTACTTCACCAAATGGGTGGAAGCACAGTCCTATGAAGTCTTGACCGCCAAACAAGTGGCCAGGTTTACCCAGGTCAACATCATCTGCAGATATGGGGTACCCCATGAAATCATCAGCGACCAAGGCTCCCACTTCCAGGCGGATACACAAGCCTTGCTGGACAAATACAAAATCAAGTGGCATCGATCATCCCCATCGTCCCCAAACCAACGGAGCGGTAAAGGCAGCAAACAAAACTCTTGTCACCATTATCAAGAACATGCAAGATAATTACCGCGATTGGCCGAGCAAACTCCCATTCGCGCTCTGGAGATACCGAACCTCCGTTCGAACACCCACAGGAGCCACACCCTTCTACCTAGCATACGGTATAGAGGCGGTTCAACCAGTAGAGTTGGAGGTCCCATCTCTAAGTATCGTGCTGGAGAGTCAATTTCTTGAGGCGGAATGGACCCGTCGAAGGTTCGAACAACTCACGCTTCTTGACGAACGGCGACTCAACGCCTTGCACAACGTCCAGCTATACCAACGACGTATAAAACGGACATTCAACAAAAAGGTCAAACCCAGAAATATCAAAGAAGGCAACTTGGTCCTCAAGTCGGTTCGGGCACCACTACCCGTCGATCCGAGGGGGAAATTCAAACCCAATTGGGCCGGGCCATACCTGGTCAATATAATACTTTCGGGGGGCGCAGTGAGACTAAGTGACCTACACGGGTAGGATTTCACAAACCCGACCAACCTAGACCAACTCAAGAAATACTACCCTTGAGACCTAGAAACCAACAAACCTTACCCTAGTTTTACAACTAGCAACCACAATATCCCTTTCAAGTCAAGTTCCTCAACGCGTTATGATTTGAACTTGCATGTTTTATCGAGTCTAAGTTGCGGCACCTTGCCACATTTCAAACGACCTTTGATCTGTCAAAGGCAACATCCATTTGCACTCATACAGAAACACCTGAACTACGAGCATGGTTTGATTTCACCTTTTCAGGTGGATACGTAGGTAGTCCTTTCTTACACAAGAAGGATACAACCACAAAACCCAAATAAAACCTTACAAAATATTTCGAACTACCATCATGGTTTGATTTCACCTTTTCCGGTGGATACGTAGCCAGTCCTTTCTTACACAAGAAGGATACAACCATCCCCACATACAAAAAAAATCACCCATATCAACTTCAAAAAAAAAAGAAAAGGGAAAAACATTCCCCTTTCCCACAAAAACACAAAAAAGGAACGTTTCTCCCTTCCCACAAAAATCCCATTTCTCAAGTGCAATGTTTAGGACAATTCAAACCGAATTGCCTTTACAAAATGGATGGAAGAAACAAGCGTTCACAACTCTTTTAACACAAGCAATCCTCTTATTTAATTAATAATGGGAAGGATTATAAATTTGAATACAAATAAAGCTAAGCAAGTCTACAACTTGTCAAAGCTAGAATGTCGACTAAGACATCTCACCTAGTAAAACTAGTACAAAATACACAATACATAGCTAGTACGACATAATAAAAACTCACAATACTAATAAAACATAATAATAAAACGGGTAATGGAGGTATTCATTCTTCCATTCTACCCTTGTTCTTCTTGCTGGCCCGCCTAGCATGGACTTCCTCTTCGGAACGGATCCTCAACGGATCTACAACGGCGACGGCCTCCGGTCTCTTTCAAGACCCCATAATCGGCCCAACACGAGCCCATACACAGTCCACTACCACTTTGAGACCCAAGTTTCTCCTCTTTGGTGGCCTCATTACATCCGGGCTAACATCATCGGCAAAATTGTCAAAGAAGGCACGATTGGCCTTACCAACCTCTCTATACTTCAAGTCGACGACCTCGTCCTTACGAGATTTGGACCTTTCCTTCATGGTTTGATCTCTTGACCACTTGACATAAGCGGGAGTCACCCATGTCATGGCAACGGGGTTTGGTACCTCCAAAGTCGGCCAAGTGGCCCACCACCTTTCGAAGACCTCCACAAGCTCGGAGTTTCGAAAAACACTCTCTTGGACGAGAGTATCTTGAGCGGGCACCTTTTGTTGACGCCCCATTTGCCTCGTAAGCCTTTCGAGATAGATGAAGAAAGCAACCTTCAAACCCACCACCATCAAAGAACAAGAACTAACGGCTGAAGTGGGCAACCCTGTGAAGGACCTCAAGTGCCACCATGGCACCACCTAACGGATATGAGGACCACCCTCCTCCACCAATCTCGAGTTCCAATAGGCCTCGGTGGATGCAAAACTATCCGAGTACAACTTCTTCCTCATAGTAAGGTGACAGAAGGAGTAAGAAGAAGAATCGGCCGGAGGCTCTACATACCTTAGCCTCTCCAAGAGCCACACTTGGAGAACCCTTGGAGATCTGAACGAGGGAGCTTCTCCACAAGAGCCCTTCTTATCTAAAGCTTCGATGATCTCGCCAAGCACCAACCATGATGGAACCCTACCATGCTCCATTTGCTCAACTATATGCATAAGGGTCATACTACCATAACACTTTAACCCCTCCTTCTTCAAGGCATAGACCAAGAGGTATGAATGCACTAGGCAAAAGGCAAGAGCCCTTCTCCTAGCCACCTCCGAAACATTAACATCCAACTGGTTTGAGAAAATGTTTATAAGACCAACATATCCACACCATGGGGAGCAAGGAGAAAGTTCACTCGACTTGTTGACAAGCCCAACATTGAACGAAACTTCTCTTTGTAACACAACCGAGTCGGGGAAGCACCGGAGTACAACCCGCCAGCCACCAATGGCGCCTACTTCTTCGGCAAGAGGACAAATTTCACCTTTCGGGAAAACGAAAGCTGATGTTTCGAATCCCAAAACCGAGAGCATGCTTCAAAGAACGGGGATTGCACCTTGACTTGACGAAGCACAAACAATTGACCAACTCGCATTACAACGAGTTGATATTTCTCGGGAGGCGACAAATCCCGACACCAATGTCGCAACCTATTTTCAAAAGCATCCATGAATTATTTTGTGGAAGAAGAAGAGAGGTTTTCGTAGAGAGGTTTTTCGTGTTTCAGATGATGAAACAATGAAGCACAAACGTCCTTACTTATACAAAACAATCAGCGCTTTTTTCCGAAAAAAGGGGAAGCTCCCTTCCATCGCCCATGGCCTCGCGCCACTTTGGGCTAGTCCTCAAGATCCGCACCTTGATTTGTCCCTATAAAGTTGTGTTTCTTCCTGACACCTAAATCCTCCCACCACAGGGCTCGCGCCTCTTCGGGCCTATCCAGGAATTTTTGTGTTTTCTCACATTCACATTTTCATGTTTTCGCGTTTTACGAAATCCGGCACGGTTTCCATGATGCAGCTTTAAACATACGGGTTTTTTCTCTTCTTTTTTAGGGGGGAAGGCTAGTCGCCCCGATCCACAACATATCGTTTCCATGTCGGTCGAAATTCGGAAAATTTTTCGCTTTTTCGCATTTTTCCAGAAAATTCGAGAATTGATAACACGACGTCAATTTTCTTCAAAAATTCAAGCTCTTACAAATCCGAGTCTTGATCTCACAAATATCAAATCAAATACACTCGCAAAAATCCCTTTTAAAATTCATCCGCGACGGTTTGAGTTTTAGTTTTTTCGAGTTACAAATCAATTTTTAGCAAAGTTCGATGCAATTTAGTTCAAACATGATTTAATTGCTTAAAATTTCAAATCAATTTATTTTGAAAAATCCAAACGTGAAGACCTGTCGCGGAATTTTCATAATTTAATTTTCAAATTTTAACTTCGAGTTATCGTGGTTATTTTTGTTTTCATCAAATGCTTTTGCGTGTTTACGTTATGCGTACGTGCTACATGTTGCTTGTTTTCTACACTAACGATGCACGAACAAATGCAAAGCAAAAAGGGAATCAGCAGCTAACCGCGCTTCTCTGAAACACAACACAAAAAAGCCAAACACAAATAAACCACAAACTAAAAACACATATATACAAACCGCCTCACGCAAAATGTAAATATGTACAAACAAAAGTCCAAAACACAGGCAAACAACTACAACTACTCAATGCCTCCCCGTGGGCCAGTCTCGGTATCACGAGGAGTCGCGGCCAAAGCTGACACCACCTCCTGCTCAGGCCCCCTCTACGGAGTACTCGCCAATGTCTCGTACTCCATTGTGATGCGAAGCTCTTTCGCCGCAGCCAACTGAGCCCTGAGAGAGGCAATCTCCGCATCTCGGCTCCTGCCTCTCTCAGGGCTCCGCAACCCGTCCTCACGATGCCTCAGCTCCTATTCCCGACTGATGATCCCCAGCTCCTATGCCTGGATCGCCGACCTCGCTGCGTCCAACTCAGCACGGACCCGAGCAAGCTCCGCCGGATCCGCAGTACCCTGCAAAACACAATACAGGTCATTGAGATCTAAACATGAAAGGCAACACAAAAACACACAAAACAACCAACAAAAAGCACCTGGGTAAGCCGAGAGTCCCTCGCAGCCAGGTCACCAGCAAGTGCACTCCACCGGTTAGCCATCTGCCACAGAGCCTGATGACTAGTGGTCGACACCTACAACCAGAAAAGTCCTTCAACACAAATAAAATGCAAGGCAAAATACAAACGAGGAGGAGTATTCAAATCAGAAACTCACCCTCAGAACTGTCAACCTCCACTCCGTGCCAGCGTCGGTCACCTCAGGGGCCGCAGGCTTTGCAGACGCAGTTGTAGCTCCTCACTACCCGGCCCCTGAAAGGTGGTCCGTGTCGCGAAAACTGGGGGCTGGGTCCTCATCAACGCGTCGACACCCTACAATATGGATCCGCATCGAAGGTAATAAACCCTTCTATCAAAAAGAGGCAATGAAAACAAAGAACAGAGGAAAACATAACTCAATGGGGTACCCGGCAATCCTCGACAAGCAGAAGGTGTCGTAGTCGGCCTCCCATAACAGCAGCTCCCCACCTCCGCTACCGTGAAGGTGCTCCTCAACCTCATCGGGTGGCGACTCCTGGAACAACACCCTAGGCGGATCGACCGACACCACAAAGGTCTCACTAAAACACTGACGAGCTAGACGCTCGCCCCGGTACCAAACTGGCTCGATCGTCGTCTCGAGGTACAACGCTGGGAACTGTGAGGTCGCAGATGCTCCCTGACAGCAGCCAGCACGCCTGTGTAGTGCTTTTAAGGCCACCCGAGAAACTGCACTCAAGTCAAAGCTAAAGAACTAGCTGGGGGGGTCTCTACAAAAGAGATAAGAAGCAACGGCTTACGTCACCAACTCGGAGGGCGTTCACCCAACGCCTACAGTCCTCGTAAGTCGACTTGGTCGACTTCTTTCGAGCCACCGTCCAAGCCCTCACAGCAGGGTAAGCCGAAGGAACGTCAACAGTCGTCCTTGGGCGCAAGGGGATGAAGTAAGCATACAACCAAGCCTATAACAAAACACAACAATCACAAATCAGCCAATTTTTCAAAAATTGCCAAAACTCAAAATCAATCCAAAAATCAACCAAAAATCAACCACAAAACAATATCAAAACCAAAATCAAAGTCAACAAAAAACACAAAAATGCTCGTACCTCCAAGATGAGGCCGGGACCAAACAAAGCGGGAGAACTCCCATCCCCCATAACCTCCGGAGAACTGAAGCATGGAGGTAACGGGTAAAATTCGCCAAAGTCGGCGTCACCCAGTCAAACTGACCCAGGGCGTCCAGGTCAGTAAGCAAAGGAAGTACCTTGGTCGACAAGCGCTCACCCTTGTCACCAAATTACGTGGTACCCAAGAAGTATCGCAACTACAACCGCGCCTCCTGCGCGTCAGCCTCAGCCTCCGGACTTGCCAACGACGCCGGAACAAAGCCCGCCACTCTCCCCCTGAAGTGGTCCCTCACATATGAGTTCATGATCAGGAAAGGAGTGATGTCAGTCGGCGCAGGCAAAACCTTGCCGATCAAACCCGTAACCACGGCGGAAGACACTCTCTCCGGCATCTCTGGGAACTCAACAGGCGTCTCGCCACAAGGAAAGCCTGATATCATGGCAAAGTCCTCCAAGGTGACACCGACCTCCCCAAACTCCATGTGGAATGACGATGTCGTGTCCCAATAACGGTCCAACATAGCACGGATCAGAGACAGGTTCAACCTAATCGAAGACCTGTGAATGTCACGCCAAGCAGCCACCAACGACCCCATAGCCGACCTCTCTATCAACGCCCACGTACTGGCCCAGAAAACATCGTAAAAGCCCACACAAGTCGAGAAGCCTGAGAAGGTCCTCATGGTAGCAATCTCCTGAAATTGGGAAACAAACAACATCAGAATACCCATTCAGGTCTGAAACAACAAAAACAGGAAAAGCTCAACAAAGAGGCAAAATCACCAAGCCCTCGTGTGCACGGTATGAGATGTGAGTGTCTAGCCGCAACAACAGCTAGCTACCATCAAAGCGCTCAGCCCAAGCAGGCGCCGCCCGCAGGTTCACCTCTCGCGGAGCCGTAACCCGTCTAACATCCCAGCTTGCGACGAAGGTGTCATCCACATCCGTCTCCACTCTCCGTCTCTTTCCCCCACGAGACTCCACGCGACGAGGAGGAGGCCTGTTAACGACCCTAGCGAAGTTCTGAAGCTCCCGTCTAGTGGGCTGAGGACCCCTTCTCCTAGTGGTACTAACCCTCCGCCCAGAAGTACCGGCCTCAGACCCTGTCGGAGCCCTCCCAGCACCAACAGCCTCAACAGCAAGCTCCTCCCAGGTCCCCGTGGCTCCCTCAGCACCAACGACCCCAACAACGGGCTCCTCACGAGCCTCCGTGGCTCCCTCTGTAACACCCCCTCATACCAAGGTACCTTACCAGGACTACCCAAGCATGAAAGGCTGTTACCATCTCGGTTGCCCGAGGTTAGTATATATCAAAAGCATCCGTCCTAAACACATTTATTAGAAGTACTGTAAAGTATTAATGTTTACAACAATCCAAATCAAAACCAAAACCAATAAAGTGAATACAACTGAGGACAACTACAAAATCATAGCTAAGACTCGTGACTGTGATACTACAACTGGTGATGACGACTTCCCATGACCGCCCAAGCTCATCAAATGCAATACCTGTCAAGTCTGCTCACCATCCCTGAATGGATCACCGCAGGTTTTACAAAACAACAACAACGTGGTCAGTACTACTCAATCAATATAAGACAGCAAACAATACAACCAGCTGATCATCGAATTCACACACAGTAACCGACTACACACCGAAGTGTGTAGCCCCGCCAGATTACCCATCGTAACGGTAATCCTCGCCGCCATGGGTGACCGCAGCCCATCCCCACCTAGTCCAACTCATCAACGAGCGACTAACAATCCCTGTCCCTTAATGTGCACATCCCCTCTCGTGACGGGTTCCACGGAGGGCGAACTACAGTGTGAAGCCACTCCCGCAAGTGACTCCACCACAATCATACACACACATCACAAACATCACAAAGATCACCACCGTCACAACACAACCACACCAACACCGTCATCACAACACCCATACTCCGATGATCAGCAGATAACAACAATTACAACACAAGCACAGTCTTAAATCAATTAACAGGAATTGAGTAGGGAAACCCTACCTTTTCGCAATCCGATATGCTCTAATCAATCATACAATATGCATAGCAATTACCACATCGTCATCTACAACAATTATAATCAACAATCAACACACATATAATGACCAAACCCTAAACCCCCAAATCAACCCAAAACAATAATTAGAGCAAAACCCTAAAAGACAACTTAATGAGACTCATGAAATCAGAGACTTACCGACATAATCGACGCAAGGCAAGATTCGTTAGACTCACGAACAATCCACGCAAATGAGAGGGAGATTTGGAGAGAATTAGAGTTGCGTTGTGTAGTTTAGGTTTTGTAAAATGTTTTAGAAACTGTAAAATGCGTCTCAATATAACTCTAATCCTTTCTAAATCAACCGCGGAAAATATTACCCGTCAGACCGGATACTCGGTCGAGTATAGAATATACTCGGTCGAGTATCCTCTACTCGGTCGAGTATTACCCATACTCGGCCGAGTATTCCTGGGCAGTAGCCAAACAGAATACCCAACACACTTTACTCGACCGAGTAGGCCATACTCGGTCGAGTACCAGCCTATAAAATCCGTAGTGTTACACCCTCGGCTCTTACGGCCTCCTTAGTAGGCCCTTCCTCCTCGGAAACATCCTCTACCACTGCCTCTGGCACACTCGCCGGAGTATTAACCGGCCCGGTCCCAAACAAGACCTATAAGGTCCCAGCAACGGACCCAGTGGGCCCAGAACACTCCCCTGCAATCAGGACCAAACAGAAAACGTCAGCCGAAATCTCGGCATTACGACAGCACAAAATGCACAAATCCAAAAAAAAAAAAAAAAAAACTGCAAATGCAAAACAAAAACAAGGGCAAGCCCGCCCAAACCCAACCAATAAAAACACTTCACAAAAACCGCACAAAAAACGACTCGCCCTTCTTTTCAAGCAAAAGACGAGTCAAAACAACAACAAAAATTTTCAAAAAACACCCAACACCTCAAGGCCCACACAAGGCCCGCAAAACAACAACAAAAATTCCCGACACAACTGGGTATTTTTCACAGCTCAAAGAGGCAATTTTACGCCAATTCAGGCACAAACAGGTCAAAAATTCAAAATACGACCACAACAAAGCAACATGATTTAATCACGTCTCAAAGTGACCTAAACTACCGCTAAGGTCCAGCTCAAGACAAACTAACTCAATTTGAGCCCAAGCGGACGCTTATTACATCAGACATAAGACCGTCACATAAAGGTAAAAACTCAAATTTTGCCCACAACACCCAATGAAGGTTCAATATGGCAAAGACGGTCTTCCCCAACTACAATACAACCTAGTGGGACCCCACAGCTCAAGCAAACAAACTTGGCATTTACGAAATAAGACGGTTTTTTCGTCTCATTCACGTTTTTTGAGCCTAAGGAGCGGGAACGGGGACCAAAATGCAAACTAAAAGCACCCCTATACTCCTAAACAGCTTTCTAACCTAATGTAATCATCAATTTCACTCGAAAGTGGGCTAAACAGAAACGCCCAATTCAATTTTCGATAGTTTAGAGTCTCGCCCTAATTCAATTACCCAAAAGACAAACAAGTTCAAATGGATTCAATAGGATTTACATACCTTGAGAAGACATGATGACAATGGCACAAATGCAAGCGATAAAGCAAGGTCAAAAATGGCGATTTTTTGTGATTATCGTGTGTTGTGTCGAAGAAGACGATGGGAATGAGGAGCTTCCTATTCTCGCGTCTTTTTACGAAAATAGGCAAGCTCCCTTCATCTCTCAAAAACGAAAACGAATTAGCGAAATTCAAATTCGCTATTTTCACAAACTTTCAACGAGGGCAATAAAAACTGTCATCTTTCAAATACAAAAGTCAATAGTGAAATTTAAATTTGCTATTTTCACAAATTTTCAACGACGGACTTAAAAACAGTTATTTTTCAAATACAAAAACAAAATAGTAAAATTCAAATTCACTATTTTCATAAATTTTCAACGACGGCATTAAAAACCATCATCTTTCAAATACAAAAATAAGTAGTGAACTTCAAATTCGCTATTTTCACATATTTTCGACGACGGCAATAAAAACCGTCATCTCTCAAAAACGAAAACAAAGTAGCGAAATTCAAATTCGCTATTTTCACAAACTTTCAACGACGACAATAAAAACCGTCATCTTTCAAATACTAAAGTCAATAGTGAAATTCAAATTCGCTATTTTCACAAATTTTCAACGACGGCATTAAAAACTGTCATTTTTCAAATACAGAAAAAAATAGTGAAATTCAAATTCACTATTTTCACAAATTTTTAATGACGGCATTAAAAACCGTCATCTCTCAAAAACGAAAACGAAGTAGTGAAATTCAAATTCGCTATTTTCACAAACTTTCAACGACGGCAGTAAAAACCGTTATCTTTCAAATACAAAAATCAATAGTGAAGTTCAAATTCGTTATTCTCACAAGATTTTCAACGACATGTTCAAACCTCATACAAACGGCATTAAAAACGGTCAAACCTTCAAAGAGAGGTGGTGAAATTCACTACCCTTCACAAATCTCAAATCATGGGAAGACGAAATTAAAATCGTCCTCCCCAAACACACGTCAGATGGCAGAATATATATCTGTCCTTTTTCCACAAAACAAATGGCAAGAAAAAACGCTATCTCTCTTCGAGATTCAAGATCACCACCGACCACGGGAGTCAAGCTCACCAGCCTACCCCTCTCCGGCGCCACAGACATTTGATATAAACGCCGAGATTCCCAAATAGGATATCATAAGCTTCTTCGCAGAGCCCGCTAACTCAAAAACTTCTCGAAATAGGGCCGTCCAACGCGGCTATTTCCCACAGTCGATCAATCGACATTGAACATGGGTGGCGAGCCCCAAAACGAAACACATTCAACATGGCTGGCGAGCCCCCAAAACGCAACACATTCAACACGGCTGGCGAGCCTCAAAACGCATCGCATTCAATGTGGCTGGCGAGCCCCTTCATATCCGCAGCGTGGCTGGCGAGCCCCTTCATATCCGCGATGCGGCTGGCGAGCCCCTTCATATCCGCGAGCGGCTGGCGAGCCCCTTCAAATCCGCAACGCGGCTGGCGAGCCTCTTTATATACGCGAGCGGCTGGCGAGCCCCATCATATCCGCAACACGGCTGGCGAGCCTTTGTCCGCAAATAAAAAATGACTCAAGGACATATCCTAAAGATGTCTCAGGTATGACTCTTTCTTATGGCTGGCGAGCCTTTATACGTAGTCTAACGGACTTTAAGACCGACACGGATAGTTGACAGACTCTAAACTGTTCTCAACGACAGGTCCTTGACTCATATCCCCGAGTCAACTTGGCTTTGCCCTTCCCAACGGTAGGTCCTTGGCCCGAACCCTTTCGAGCCGCCTCGACGTCGCTTCGGTCTCCAGGTTGTAATCTTCGATTGACCTAGGGCCTATACTTTGAGTTTCGCACTGTCCAAGCCTCGGTCAAAGTGGGGGCTCTGTAGATACCCAGTATCTGTCAAGTCTCCAACAAACACCCGATGATTATCGGGCTACAACATGCTTAGGAATCGCAGCATTTAATCAACAGTTTTGTACAACTATACGTCGGAAAACTTAAAACGATTTCGAAAAGCAAACATTTCAAAACTTTTCAAAAGTACCCGAAGTGTTTAATGCATGACGACGGGGTCACAATGACACTAACTAGAGTCAAAACCGACACCGGACCAAAAACCGACTCAAAATTCAAATCCCGACTCCAACAACGAGTCAAACCGAGTCAAACACAAAAAACAAAACTTTTCAAGACTTCAATGTTAAGTATTCCCGGAATACTTCATGTTCAAGTACAAATCATGTCATCCAAAACATAGGATAGAACAAATCATGATTTCAATTGCGTGCTAGTGACAAGACACCTCGAAGACCCGCGAATTGGCTCGCGCCTCTTCGAGCAGCCCATGCGGCCACGTCGCTCAAAACGCACACAACCACCCATTTCTCTATAAATACCCACCTTCACACACCATAACACCCTACGCGAGTGTCCGTCCCCTCATTTCTCCCTTAAAATTCTAGACTCGACTTTTGAAGTCACAAACCGACACGTGTTTTCGACCTACCGATCGAAAACACAAGCCTTACACATTTTTTGGTACCGTCATCGTGAATTAAATCACTTGACCGGCAATCTCGACCAACTACACCACCACTAAACTTAAAACACTCTTTAACATTGCTAAAACGGTTTTCAAACCGAGTTTTCCGACCAAACAAGTTGATACACTTTCGTCGATTTCTCGTCGCAAGCCTAGCATGTAAGTATGAGGGTGTAAAAATCCTCTTCTATCATGTTTCTCATCTGTTTTATGACTGTAACATGCTAAAACATGCATATTATGATTCAAATATGGGATAAATGAGCCAAAACCGGATTTTGGCCGGAGAGAGGGGCTGCTTGTATAGCAGCAGGGCTCGCGCCTAAAGCCTCTCTCAGGCCTTAATCCAGCCGTGTTTAGTTTTATCTTCCCCTTGAATTCATTTCTTATTTGTAATCGATTTTTTTTACTATTTCAAATATTTCAAATCATTTCTTTCATGATAAAATTTTAACGATAAGATATTTTTTTTCACCCTTGGTTCTTAATACCATGACGGTTTAATCCGTGTTTCGGTGATAATATTTGGTTAAATACAAATAAAAAGTATTTTAAAACCTTTTATTTCATTTCATTACATTTTCAAAACAAATGCATTAGTCATAAATCCAAATCATCCTTGGTTCTATATACCATGTCGGATTTTAACCCGAGTACGATGATAAACATTGCCTAATCACAAAAAAATGAACTTAAAACAATTAGTTCATAATCATTTTCAAAACTATTCATGTCAAGCTTGCAAAATCGAACCCGACATCGAATATTGTCAAAATAACGATAATTATTCAAGTCTCGTTCTTCACATCAACATAAAAGCGGTCTAAACGACCTTTTCAAACCAAGATAGGTTCAAACACTCTATTTTCAAACCATTTTACAAACTTTTTAATGGTCAGAAGACGTCCCATCAACCGTCCGTTGACCCGTGCGTAAACAGGCTAATCATTTTCCCATTTTCAAACCAGGACAGGCCTGTTTGCATCACCTGATAGCTCGCGCCTATATAGGCTGCCTGATGCAAGACTCTGTTTCCTTCCAGCACTTGTCTAGGACGATCCCGACTTCGGTTAACCCGAATTCAGGACGGATCAGAAGACGAAACTGCCCATTTTACATTGTATTTGCAAAACGCCTTACTAAGACAAATGGATCACATTATGCACCATAAACCTAACTCGGTAAATGGATGTTTAATTTCCGTCTTGCATGCAAATCAACATTAAATCCAACTTCACAACAAATACTTGATACTTGGATAAAATAACCGACATAGAAAGCTCACATGTTAGGTTCAAACTTGTGAATGCGTATTCATGCATTTACCCGTTTGATCAACTTTTGCACTTAACTAACCAAGATTGATCAGTAGAGGCCGCTACCGCGGGCGGGATTGGGTGTCCGATTAAAGGGCTTCCCAATACGTACCTTCACCTCTTACTCAGAAACTTTGGATATTGAACGACCTTATCCAGGGTGTAGGAGAGTCATTCTAGAGATAGGATGCTAAAGAGGGACGATTCCTTATCTTTAGTACCTATGTGAAACACCGCTTTTTGCCTTGGTTGACCTAGGTATAAAGTGGATTTGAATGGCTTCCAAGCATCCCACAAATGCTTGGTAGCGACTCCGAACATCTCTTGCATCGTTTCGAGAACCTTGCCAAGACGAAGCCGACCGATCTAAAAAGATCCGGTCAAAATCATTTTTACGCCTCCGAGCGTGGCTTTCAGAAGACCACTGCATGTCCACAGATCGGCTTGGCGTTACAGGTGGCTATGTCCACAGGAATATGGCACTGTATGGAGTGAAGTATGGTACTATATATTGGAGGGTGTGTGTGTGTGAAGTGTTGGTAGTGATACGATACGCGTAAAATTAATCTATGACATTTAATATGTATTCGGATTGGTTATACGTGCTTCTGAATATGATTTCACTACTAAATTTACACGATAATTTTTCAAGCTTTATTCCTTTAGTTAACAATGGATTTAATTGATAATTGTTCAACTTTCTATAATCCATTATTTAATTTGACGCTATCGTACTATGATTGATTCGCATGATATATTAATCAACAGTTTAGCGAGTTCTCAATTGACTGGCATCTTAATTATTTATAATCTGTTTAAGCAATTCTGAATTGTTATTCGCCCGGTAGCCAACTGTAGATACCCGGTATCTGTGGAATCCCTAACAAACACCCGATGATTATCGGACTACAACATGTTTCAGAAATCGCTAAGTTTGATAACTGCGTGCCGGAAAGCTCTGAAAACGGTTTCGAAAATGAAAAATAAAGAGTCTATCGATCCGAAATACTCAAGAGGGGGGGGGGGGGGAGGGGTGAATTGAGGATTAAAAACTTTAACCTACTTTTTCGATTGCACGTGTATAATTAATTATTTAAAGTTTATTGATTAAATTTTAACTAATCAATTAATTAACGAATTAAAACAATGCAAATAGACGAAAGAGAAAGAGAGACACACGGATTTTTGAAGTGGTTCAGTTTCACAAATCGAAACCTACGTCCACTATTCTCGATTAATAAATTTAGTACCTTTCTAAGGATTACAAATTTACTAACCCAACTCGTACAACTAACCCTAGTTATAACTCAAATGAGTATCGCTAAATAATCGAGTGACTAACTTACGCTAATAAGAATGCACTAATGATTCTTCTAAAAGTTCACGTTAATGAACGAGTAAGAAATCAATTAAGCACTATTATCTTATAACAATAACAAAAGAATGAATGCACAAGTGAATAAGACGCACGACCTTTCAAAATAATAAAACGGTTTTTGCTTATGAAACACGAGTTTTTGCTTTCAAAATAAATTCAAATTATGCTGAAAGGTCTTACTTTCAAATGTAGCAAAGAGTAGAGTATTTATAGCAAAGAAGGAAGCAAGGCACACGGTTTCCACGAAACCCTAGAGGCCGAAACAACAGATATGTAAACAAATCATATCTTTGTTATTTCTTTCCTTAAAATCTTAGGAGATAATAGAGAATATTCAAAAGATAATTTATCATTTTTTTTCTCATTATCTTTTCCTTAAATCTTAAGATATGATAAAATTTTCCATAACAAAAATATTCTTATCATATATAACCATATCAAGTTAAATATAAAAGATATGTTAAGATAATTCTAGAGAATAAAATCTTAAGATTAACAACTTTTATTCTTGGCTTACACGAAACCAACATGGCTCATATGCCTTGTTTGGTAAAGTGAAAAGGTGAATGCAAGTGGGGAGGTTTTACACGGTTTTGGGGGTAATTATAGGTGGTAGCTAAGAATCTAGGTTTAGGTTTAGGAAAGGTAGATGTTTAGATAAATAAGGTAACTAATGTATGAGAAGATTAGGGTAGATATAGCACAAGTTGGAGGAGATATGGCATATGAGATTTTTGGAAAGATTTTTGATAGAAAATTGTTAAATAAAATAATATGGTGTATCTCAATTTTGTTAAGAGAATAAAATTTGTATGCAACTTAAATTCTTAAATACAAACAGAATATATACGATAAATAAATTTCTATAAAACGTAGATATTCATGCAACGTAATATACAGACACAGTCATACAATCTTATCTCAAACTAATCAATTATTGAGAGATTAAACATTTATAGAAACCTACGTGCCACCGATTAAACCAATTTCCAACCGTAAAGTCTCAAAACATCCTCTAGTTAACGATTTTGTCAAAATGTCTGCCCATTGTTTTTCAGTACTACAAAATTCAAGTTTTATATTCCCTTTCTCAACATGGTCACGTATAAAATGGTGTCTAATTTCAATGTGCTTGGTACGCGAGTGCTGCACGGGGTTTTTGGAAATAATAATAGCACTCGTGTTATCGCATAAAATAGGAATACAACTTACATCAACACCATAATCATATAACTGTTGCTTAAGCCATAATAATTAAGTACATACCAGTCCTGCTGCAATATATTCAGCTTTTGCTGTTGAAAGGGCAACTGAATTCTGCTTCTTTGAACCCCATGTGATAATGCAAGGTCCAACGAACGTGGCAACACCTGACATACTTTTTCTGTCTAAGGAGCATCCTGCGTAATCGACATCTGAATATCCGACAAGATCGAAATTGCATTCCATCGGATACCATAGATACAGTTTGGACGTCCCAATGAGATATCATAAAATTCTCTTTACAGCCGTCATATGCGATTCTTTGGGAGATGATGGATATCTCGCACAAGCGTATACACTGAACATGATATCTGGTCTACTTGCAGTTAAATATAGCAATGACCCAATCATTCCTCGGTAAGTTATTTCATCAACTGACTTACCATCTTCATCTAGAGTTAATTTCTTGTCTGCGACCATTGGAGTAGACATAACATGGGAATTTTCCTACCAAATTTTCGAATTAATTCCTTAATATATTTATGTTGATGAATTTTGATGCCTTGCTCAGTTTGTTGAATTTGCAGACCTAAGAAGAATTTCAATTCTCCCATCATGCTCATCTCAAATTCGGAAGTCATCAACTCCGAAAAGTACTTGCACAGATTACGGTTGGTTGATTCAAAAATAATACCGTCAACGTAGATTTGAACAACCAAAAGGTTAGAATCCTCGGATTTTAGGAATAAGGTTTTATCCACAGATCCTCTCTTAAATCCACTGTCAAGTAAAAATTTCGATAATCTGTCATACCAAGCCCTAGGTGCTTGTTTCAATCTATACAGGGCCTTGTCTAATTTAAAGACATGGTCTTCAAATTTGCTATCCTTAAATCCAGGAGGATGTTCTACGAAGACTTCTTCTTGTAGATATCCATTTGGAAACGCTGTGTTGACGTCCATTTGGAAGAGTTTCATTCCCTTATGGGCTGTGAATGCTATCAGAAGTCTAATAGCTTCAAGACGAGCCACAGGTACAAAGGTCTCGTCATTATCTATTCCTTCTTGTTGATTATAGCCTTGTACCACCAATCTTGCCTTATTTCGAACTATGACCCAACATCGTCTAATTTATTTCTAAACATCCATCTGGTTCCAATTACAGATCGATCCTTGTGTCTAGGAACTAAGTGCCAAACTTTGTTTCGTTCGAATTCTTAAAGCTCTTCTTGCATAGCTATAATCCAATCTGATTCTGCGAGAGCTTCCTTAATATTCGTAGGTTTAATTGTTGATAGAAACGAATTGAAGGAACATAAATTGTTCAAGGATCGTCGCGTTTAAACACCCTTCTTAATATTACCAAGAATGCTTTCCATAGGGTGTGAATTCTTATATTTCCATTTCGTTGAAGTACTTGGTTCTTCAGCATTTGAACATGATCCAACTTTATTTAGCTCAGAATTCAAGGATGTTCCCCCTGAATCCAATCCAGGTGTTTTAGTAAAGTCTGGTATAACTTCGGACTCGTCACCTTGATTTGGATTCAATGTTATAGTAACATCATCTATAACATTGGATTAGGAATCCTTATCTTGAGACAATGTTATAGTATCATCAACTATAACTTTATTTTTCTTCTTTTTGTCTTTTGAAGAGTGATCAAGCTCATCATTTATTCCTTCAATCTCATTGTCCTCAGTTTCCAATTCTGGAGGATCATTTCTAGAAAGACGAAAATCAGGTTCATCCATGTCTTCTTCCTCATCCTGTAAGGGCTTATCAAACACATTATCTTCTTCAAAAATAACGTGTATACTTTCTTCAATACAAAGTGTTTTTTATTGAAGACCTTATAAACCTTACTATGATCCGAATAACCTATAAAAATAGCCTCATCACTTCTAGGGTCGAACTTACTTAACCTATTTTTACCATTGTTATGAACAAAACACTTACTCCCAAAACAACGAAGATGAGAGATATTAGGTTTACGACCTCTTAGAAGTTAATAAGGGGTTTTCTTTAGGATAGGTCTTATCATAGCACGATTATGGATATAACATGAAGTACTAATGGCTTCAGCCCAAAAATTACGAGGTAGACCACTACACAAGAGCATTGTACGAGCCATATCTTCTAGTGTTCTATTCATACGCTCGACCACACCATTTTGTTGAGGAGTTCGTGGTGCAGAAAAGTTATGTCCTACACCATTAACTCTACAATATTCTATAAAGGCTTGATTATCAAATTCGGTGCCATGATCCGTACGAATAGACACGAGGTTAGTCTTATATTTATTTTGAACAAGTTTCATAAGACAAACACACTCATCAAAAGTCTCATCTTTTGAATGAAGAAAGATAGGCCGTACATACCTTAAGTAATCATCTACGAGGATGAAGACATACCTGGATCTTCCTCTACTCCTTACCTTCATGGGACCACACAAGTCCATATGTATTAATTCCAAAGCTTGATTCGTGCTTACCACTCTTTTAGGTTTGAACGATGATCTCACATGTTTGCATTGAGCACAAGTGTCACACATCTTATCTTGATCGAACCTGATTTTAGGTAGTCCTTCAACCAAGTTCCATCTCTTGAGTTTACTCAAATTAGGTGAGCTAATGTGACCAAAACACTTGTGCCACAAACAAGGATCATCAAGTGTAACTTTCATGCACGAAAAAGAGTTAGTAGGCATAACATTTAAATCTACCATATACACATTCCTTTTCCTATGGCCTTCAAGAATAAAATTACTTGTACCTTCAATTATAATGCGACAAACATCTGTATGAAAAACGACCTTGTTACCTTTGTCGCATAGTTGAGATATGCTAAGTAGATTATACTTGAGACCATCCACTAGATAAACATCAGTGATTGCTTGTGATTTAGAAATTCCAACTTTGCCCACACCAATCACTTTGCCCTTCTTATTATCCCCAAAAGTCACCTTTCCTCCATTGAAAGGTTTGAGTGAAAGAAACAAATTCTTATCTCCAGTCATGTGTCCTGAGCATCCACTGTCAAGATACCATTGATTGTTTTCTTTCACCATCACCTGTAAAAGGGTTAGATACTGTTTTTAGGTACCCAAGCTAAGTTGGGTCCTTTATAGTTAGTTACCCTATATACTAAATGTTAGGTTCATATACCTATTATTAGACTCCTCTAATAGTGAACAAATTAATAGTTCATAATTTATTCTTTAGACCTAGTGCATGCATAACAAAATGAAGGATTTATAAAAAAAGCAATGTTCCTTACATTGTATTTGGTTCGAAGTTATAGGGCACAAGTAAGGTCACCTTCCTTCACTTGTTCTTGAGCTTATAATGATGGATGATCCTCCAAGATCCCAAGTATAGAAATCCTCCTTAGATTGCACCCAAGACTTACCCTTAAACTAGTATACTAATTAACTAGATTATTATACTAGTATCCTTAAAATGTTTCTAATATAGTTATTACTACTACACTAGTAATGATTTTTGATATTAGAAATGATGAACAATTTCTTTTGAATCTCTCAAAACTTGTTGTAGAAAATGGTAGAGAGAAATATTTAGGAGCAAGTCCCGTAGGATGATATGAATGAATGTGTTGTAAAACAACAAGAGCTACTACTTGAAGCATGCTCACGGTTTGGCATGTAAAGGGAGCCGTGCCAATGCAAATATCAAGAGCATGCCCATAAACCTTTTGAGCTACTCAATGCAAAGGAATAAACAAGGTAGTATGGGAGTGTGGTTCACAATGCAATTGTCTAAAACCAATTAATATGGGCATGAGGTTTTTTATATAAAACCTATGATTTATTTATCATAAAATAAATCCATCTCACACACATATAGCTCCCTCATTCGGTCTATTCAAGATAAAATGGACTACCATTTTATTTTGTCAATTTGTCATTTGTCACACAATATGTCACATGTAGTATATTACATGTTATTAATTAATTTAATGCATATTTATCCCATAAATATCATTTTCCGAATTAATTAAATTACATACAATGAATTGACTAGTGATACTTGATCACATAAATAAAATGGGTCACAAAATTATAATTCACAACATCTTGTAATTATAATTAACCATTCATTCTTATCTCTATTGTTTCTCAAACAATAAGTTATTTTAGTAATAAAGCCTTTTATTACTAAAAAGAATCTTATTTAATCCCATTACAATAAGATATTAATTTCTCTCTCACAAGTAAATTGTTCACTTTTAAGGAATTGATTATCTCGTATCGTCATACAATTAATCAATTTATCCATTAAGGGAATTGTCCTTTAGGTGTGACCTTAAGGGATCAACTGACCACCACCGTCACACGACAGTAATGTCAAACTCTAGTCAGCCAATCATTACCGATTAATGACGGTCAGTCGACTTTATAAATAATCATCCCTCACGTATTCTTTATATGAGATTTAATAATGATATTTAAATCTTGTGATCGCACTATTGTTGAGGACACATTTCCCAACAATCTCCCACTTGTCCTCGACAAGTGTGCGTCACCAATTCTCTTGTCCTATTACAATCTCCCACTCAATGCAAGGTGTCTTGAAGTCGTACTTACATTTGATCATATCTTGAGTGGTTTCCTCGATCCGAGATTAACTCGTCGACCGAATTATCTATCATAGATACCTTCCGAGCGTGGCCACGCATTTCCAGTTAACTACTCCTCGAGTGGCCTTGAGATTTCAAACAACCCTGACAAGGGGTGGACAATTCCTATCGCCCTATTCCCTTCGTTCAGCCACAGTCCATCATAACCCAAAATATACCCAGTTTGACCTCATTTACGAAATCGTAGAGTATAAATCAAAGCTAATCAGAAGTTGTGCCAACTTGGGCGAATAGTCTCTAGTCAAAAGAATTGACTCATAAGAATACTATAGTAGCTCTTGCCACGACCAGGCTTTATGAATTACCGAACTCTATAAGCGGTCATCGCCCGGCGAATGTCCCATACATCTGCCTATGTGATCGACTAGTCATCCCATATGACTCTATGGCACTTGAACTTGCCATCAATCGCATCACACTCTAGTCACTTCGAGACGTCACCTCATATAAGTAACTAGGGGCTCATACCATGTTAATCCAGTTCACTTTAATGGGGTTCAATTTGTCTTCACAACCCATTTGGATAGAACAAGGTTATATATTAACGAGTTTGTATAAATAAACTCAAACGACAAATGCGATTATCATATATGAACCAAAAACTCATATTTTTCTTTCATATCTCATAATCTAATACAAATTTGGCATACGCCTTAGACCCATGGATACTACATGGTGGTCATGCTTTGTTTGCGATAAAGGTTTGGTTAATGGATCTGCTACGTTGTCATCCGTTCCAACCTTACAAATCGCTATTTCCTTTCTTTCAACATAATCCCTAATTACATGGAATTTTCTAAGTACGTGTCTAGATTTATTGCTAGACTTGGGTTCTTTAGCTTGAAAGATCGCCCCACTATTGTCACAGAAGATCGTGATAGGATCTTTGGCGGTGGGAACTACCTTTAGCCCTTCCATGAATTGCCTAATCCACACGGCTTCCTTAGCAGCCTCTGATGCTGCAACGTACTCAGCCTCCGTAGTAGAATCCGCAATCACAGCTTCTTTGAAGCTTCTCCAGCTAATTGCACCACCATTGAGCATATATATAAATCCAGCCTGGGATTTCATATCATCTCTATCTGTTTGAAAACTCGAGTCTGTGTAACCCTTAACACACAACTCGGGGTCACCTCCAAACACTAAGATAGAATCCTTAGTTCTTCGCAAGTACTTAAGGATGTTCTTCACAGCTATCCAGTGACTCTCACCTGGATTCTTTTGATATCTACTAGTCATGCTTAAAGCATACGAGACATCTGGACGAGTGCATATCATGGCATACATGATTGATCCAACAAATGGAAGCATAAGGAATCAACTTCATGCGTTCAACATCTTCGGGTTTGGAAGGAGATTGAGACTCGCTCAAAATGATTCCACTACCCATAGGAATCAAGCCTCTCTTGGACTTTTCCATGCTGAAACGTCGAAGAATCTTTTCAATGTAAGATTCTTGACTTAATGCCAATATCCTTTTGGTTCTATCTCTATAGATCCGGATACCCAGTATGCGTTGTGCTTCTCCTAAATCCTTCATTTGGAAATAATTTCCCAAATACTCCTTGACAGAGGATAACATTGGAATATCATTTCCAATAAGTAGTATGTCATCGACATACAAGATTAGGAACACAACATTGCTCCCACTAAACTTCATGTATAAACATGGTTCCTCAACACTTCGAGTGAAACCATTCTCTCTTATGACATGATCGAATCGATGATTCCAGCTTCTAGATGCTTGCTTAAGACCATAAATGGATCTCTTAAGTTTGCATACTTTGTTAGGATTTTCCAGATCTATAAAACCTTCAGGTTGTAACATGTACACCTCCTCTTCTAAATGCCCATTTAGAAAAGCGGTCTTTACATCCATTTGCCATATTTCATAGTCATGAAATGCAGCAATCGCTAACAATATCCGAATGGATCTTAGCATGGCTACTGGAGCAAAGGTTTCATCATAGTGAAGACCCTGAACTTGGGTAAAACCCTTTGCAACAAGCCTAGCCTTGTAGACATCATCATGTCCTTCTATGCCATTCTTTATTTTGAATATCCATTTGCACTGAAGAGGTCTCACTCCTTCAGGCAAATCCACCAAGTTCCAGACTTGATTTTCATGCATAGAACTTATTTCGGATTCCATGGCTTGAAGCCATAAAGCTGAATTAGGACTAGAGATCGCAGCTTTGTAGGTAGAGGGTTCGTCGCTTTCCAGAAGCAATACATCAAGACTCCCATCCTCTTCGATGAGTCCCACGTATCTATCAGGATGGTGAATTTCTCGACCCGACCTTCTTAATTGAGGTATGACTTCCGAATTAGATGACGAGGGAACGTCTTCACGTGCCTCTCCATATGTCTCTACTTCGGTTTGTGTCTCTTGAACTTCATCAAGTTCAAATTTTCTCCCACTCTGTCTTTTAGAAATAAAGTCTCTTTCTAAGAAGACAGCCTCGCAAGACACAAACACTTTGTTTTCTTGAGGTTTGTAGAAGTAGTATCCTCGAGAATTCAAGGGGTAACCTACAAAGGTACATTTTTCGGATCTTGGGGCAAGCTTGTCGTCATTTTTAGTCTTGACGTAAGCATCACATCCCCAAATTTTCATGTAGGAAAGATTAGGAACTCTTCCTCTCCACATCTCAAATGGAGTTTTTCCGGTGGCCTTAGTGGGACTATTATTCAAAGATATAATTGCAGTTTGGATTGCAAATCCCCAAAACGAGTTCGGTAACTCGGTTTGACTCATCATTGATCGAACCATATCAAGTAAGGTTCGATTTCTCCTTTCGGCAACACCATTGAGTTGTGGTGTTCCAGGTGGAGAAAGTTGTGATACAATACCACAACCTTTCAAGTGTGAATCGAATTCAAGGCTAAGATATTCTCCACCACGATCGGAACGTAGTGCTTTTATCTTTTTGTCTAATTGGTTCTCTACTTGGTTTTGAAATTCCTTGAATTTCTCAAACGCTTCACTCTTATGTTTCATTAAATAGACATACCCATGTCTACTCAAGTCGTCGGTGAAGGTTATAAAGTAGTCATAATTTCCACGAGCGGTGACACTCATTGGTCCACATACATCGGTGTGTATGAGTCCTAATAGTTCACTAGCTCGTGTCCCTTTACCACTAAAAGGATTACGAGTCATTTTGCCAAGTAGGCAATATTCGCATGTACCATATGATTGAAAATCAAATGGTTTAATCACATTAGTCGAAATTAATCTTTTGATGCGATTCTCGTTTATGTGACCTAATCGACAATGCCAAATGAACGCTTCACTTGGGTCACTTGATTTGAGTTTCTTTGATTGAATGTTATAAATATCATTAGTTGGATTTGAGGTCTCTAAAATGTATATGCCATTGATAGAGGAAGCTTGGCCTATAACCAAGTCGTTCCTTGAAATAGTACAACGATTGTTCTTAATGACAAAACAAAAACCATCTATGTCCAGCATAGCGATTGAAATAATGTTTTTAGAGAGTGTAGGCACATAAAAACAATTATGTAAATACAACTCAAATCCATTTGGCAAAGCTAGAACATAAGTTCCTTTGGATTCGGCCGCTACTCGAGCTCCATTTCCAAGGCGTAGATCCACATCTCCCTTGCTAAGCCTCTCCACATCTCTTAAACCCTGTAAATGATTACAAAGGTGAGAACCACAACCGGTATCCAGTACCCATGTCGTAGTGGAAGTATAATTTATATCAATAACATAAATTTCTTTAGGAATTTTACCTTTTGGAGTGATAACTCCTTCCCTTATATTTCGCAAATATACGGGACAATTCCTAAGCCAATGTCCCATGTCATGACAATAATGACATTTATCATCAACTTTGGCTCCTCGACCATTGTTGATTTTTCTCCCTTTTCTTCCCTTCCTTTTGAACCGCTTCCCATTAGTAGCAAGAACACCTTGCTTGAACTCCCACTTACTTCGGCATCCTTCTCTTTCAAAGATAGGGACCTCATAGACTTAGTGACATGGCCTACCTGAGACGCATTCACATAAGGCCTAGTAATAGTAGGAGGTATGGAGGAAGTGATGAAATTGAGATTTCCATCGGAACCGATCCCAAAATGAATCTCTCTAGTAGTATCGAGTTGGTGGTTGGAGCAAATTTCGTCGAATAAGTTGTGACATGACTCAACGGTAATTGGTGTTGTTGCTTGTGATGGATCCATTGTGATATAAATCAACTACAATTTTGGAGGTAAAGGAAATATTAACATTTGTCTTTTTAAATCATACTTGTAAAAATTGACAAGATATGAACATTTATATAGTGACCTCTACCCAACTATAATAAATGATTCCAAGACCCAAATTCATATTAATTTAGGCACGGGATAGCCGATGAAACCCTTATTAATATAACTCGGTGGATTAACTTTTAATCGATTCTACTTTTAGAACTCTTGGTCGATAAAATTACTCTAATTCTTATCTTTAGCCCGGAACACATGAGACTACGGTCAACAATACTTCCGTTGAGGTCAATCCAAATTTCGAATAAATGTGTCCATGATCCAAATTCACATTAACTTGGGCACGGGATAGCCGATGAAACCCTCATCAACACGAATTCGGTGGATAGACATTCATCACCCACTTCCCCTACGTAACAAGGTTTGTACCCCGGGATGGCCGAGTGCACTCCCTCGCGAAATAGGTTTTCATGGTTTCTACTATTTGGTAAGGCTATGACTCAATTAATTGTTTTAGCGAGAGGTCATGTCAATTTATTATCTATCACGTTTTAAGTGAACTAAAGCGGTGAACTACGATAATTGTAATTGACACGGTCGATGACTCGATATGATATGCATGTGTTGTTATGGCGATTTGGCAATGCATGCAACATATTAAAAGAAATGCAATGCAATAAATAAAATTCCTAGTATGGCCTTCCTAAAAATAGAAAATCAAATAATCTATTACATATTCGGAAACCAACTCCATTGGTTCCTTGAATCTTCAATCGGCACGCTTCCCAAGACACCGTCTTTGTCGGATCACCCTTCCGAATGGCACCGTCTTTGAAGATGCTCCATAATTACAAATAATAATAAAATACAAAGCTATTCCTATTATACATTTGTAAAATGGAAAAACTAATGAAATAAATAATTAAAAGTGATACGAGATCACATTAAATTACAACCGAATCAATATTCCCTTTCATTACGGGTAATATTAATTAAAACTAAGGCCATACTAAGATAAAATTACATAATTCAAAAATTATATAAATAAAATACGTTCAACAATTGAAATATGCAGCATTATAATATGTATCTATCATGCAAAATCGAGTGCCAAATCGCCCTATTTTAACTTACGTCTTACATATAACCCGGTTTCATGGAAATGCGTGATAATAACCTTTTAAAATCACTAATTAACACTTAAATCACATCTAAGCTCAAGTTAATTATCCTAACACATTTTAGGACTCAAAAATCAGTCTTCACTAAATTTTTGACAATAATTCAACTTGACTTAATTTTATGCTCATTTTTGACCTTAAAAACTCAATATTTATGAAATAAATCCAAATTAAAACATAAAAGTTTCAAAATTTGAATTTTAAAATTTTGAACATTCTGGAATAATTCCATGACCCTCATAATGTCAAAAACCATGGTTAAAAATTTCGAATTAATATTGAGAAAATATAGTTGCATTTTATCGGTTTATCTCATAAAATACATAAAGTACTCGAAAATTACTCCAATAATTTTTACAACTTTAGTTCTGATAAGTGGGATATTTATGCAACTTAAAATAATTTTCTCAAGCCATTCTATACGTTTTAGCTAATTTTTGCTAAAATAGTCACTATTTATGCCATTTTTACTCAAAAATCCATAAATCATGCTAAAGAAGATATCTTAATCTAGAAATTTACATACACTCTGTAAATCTTGCATGTGACATCATATTAAAAGATCATGGCTTAATTCGACATTTAACTATTTTTAACCATTTTACCTCTTTTAATCCATTTTTATCTCATAAAAATCATAAATCATGCAAAATTAATCACATTAACTCGTCCTTTTACACACAACTTGTAAAATATGCATGTGAGGTCATATAATTTTTCCAAGGTCAGAATCGAAATATAACTATTTTTAGCATTTTAATTCCCATTTTAGTCATAAAAATGTAATAAAATGACAAAAAATCCTTAAAATTGAGCATTAATTTCCGTGAATCATAAAAATGACCTAAAACAATTTAGGACCAGAATATATAACATGCATAATTATTTCGTGGCTTATTCTTATAAATCACAAATTTTTAGTTTTATATGTTAACCTTTTAACTCGGAAAAACAATAACCGATTATGCATGCAACATCCTTATGCTCTGATACCACTTGTTAGGTTCATATACCTATTATTAGACTCCTCTAATAGTGAACAAATTAATAGTTCATAATTTATTCTTTAGACCTAGTGCATGCATAACAAAATGAAGGATTTATAAAAAAAGCAATGTTCCTTACATTGTATTTGGTTCGAAATTATAGGGCACAAGTAAGGTCACCTTCCTTCACTTGTTCTTGAGCTTATAATGATGGATGATCCTCCAAGATCCCAAGTATAGAAATCCTCCTTAGATTGCACCCAAGACTTACCCTTAAACTAGTATACTAATTAACTAGATTAATATACTAGTATCCTTAAAATGTTTCTAATATAGTTATTACTACTACACTAGTAATGATTTTTGATATTAGAAATGATGAACAATTTCTTTTGAATCTCTCAAAACTTGTTGTAGAAAATGGTAGAGAGAAATATTTAGGAGCAAGTCCCGTAGGATGATATGAATGAATGTGTTGTAAAACAACAAGAGCTACTACTTGAAGCATGCTCACGGTTTGGCATGTAAAGGGAGCCGTGCCAATGCAAATATCAAGAGCATGCCCATAAACCTTTTGAGCTACTCAATGCAAAGGAATAAACAAGGTAGTATGGGAGTGTGGTTCACAATGCAATTGTCTAAAACCAATTAATATGGGCATGAGGTTTTTTATATAAAACCTATGATTTATTTATCATAAAATAAATCCATCTCACACACATATAGCTCCCTCATTCGGTCTATTCAAGATAAAATGGACTACCATTTTATTTTGTCAATTTGTCATTTGTCACACAATATGTCACATGTAGTATATTACATGTTATTAATTAATTTAATGCATATTTATCCCATAAATATCATTTTCCGAATTAATTAAATTACATACAATGAATTGACTAGTGATACTTGATCACATAAATAAAATGGGTCACAAAATTATAATTCACAACATCTTGTAATTATAATTAACCATTCATTCTTATCTCTATTGTTTCTCAAACAATAAGTTATTTTAGTAATAAAGCCTTTTATTACTAAAAAGAATCTTATTTAATCCCATTACAATAAGATATTAATTTCTCTCTCACAAGTAAATTGTTCACTTTTAAGGAATTGATTATCTCGTATCGTCATACAATTAATCAATTTATCCATTAAGGGAATTGTCCTTTAGGTGTGACCTTAAGGGATCAACTGACCACCACCGTCACACGACAGTAATGTCAAACTCTAGTCAGCCAATCATTACCGATTAATGACGGTCAGTCGACTTTATAAATAATCATCCCTCACGTATTCTTTATATGAGATTTAATAATGATATTTAAATCTTGTGATCGCACTATTGTTGAGGACACATTTCCCAACACTAAATCCTTTCGTATAGAAACTTGTCTAACAGTTGTGTTTCTAAACTTTGGACAGTTTTGTTCAGGAAGAGTTCTAGGACTAGGGGACTCCCTGGGTCTCACATATCTAGTCTCCTCGTGTTTAGGTTTACCTTGTTTAGGTTGACAATGAGTTTGTGAAGTGCTAGGCTTTTTGGTGTAATCAAAAGCCATGTCGTAGAACAAACGAAAGTTAGTATTCCTCTCTTCGTTAGGTTCATCTATAGGGAATTCATCATCCTCGACTGCTGTGTCAACCGTTTTAACAAATTCGGTATTTTTTCGTATATCATGTACACGTTTGATGCAATTTTCTTGGATGTGACCCGTATAGCCACAATAATTGCAAATCAGATATTCAGGAAGATCGGCATATTTTCTTTTTCTGAAATCGATCTGAAGGTGTTGATTTGCATTTAGAGTGATCTCTACGGCTGTAGCACTCATGTCTTAAACCCATCTTCATATTAGTGATCTACCCCCATGTTTTAATTCTTCTAATCCCCCATTAACCCTAGCTAGGAGACTACTCACTCATGGTCATGGGGTGTCAATCATATTAACAAGGTTAAACATGGTGAATGAGTAAATCAATAATTAATTAAGCAAAGGGTAAAAGAGATTATACCAACTTAAGGATGATTCAAATAATAAGCAAAGAATAATAGAAGAAAACTTGATTGATTGATGAAGGGTTGTCAATTCTCCAATAATAACCCAATAGTCTTCAATTACCCAATAAGAAATCTTGAACAATAATTAATGAAAGATTAAAGTGTAGTTTTGTGGAATGATTGAGATTAATCTATTTTAATCTACTCCTAATCTAATTTAAGAAAGCTTAATCTAAAATAAGGAAGCTTAATCTCCTCTAAATACAAGAGGAGTATATATAGTAGTACATTAGGTTAACTAAGGGCTTAAATGACGATTAAGCCCCTTGAAAGAGGATTATAGCCTTGCAAGTCCCAGAAGGAACCCCACGGATCCATGATGGAGAAAATCTCCCTGCATGAGAATCCGGGCGACCTGGAGTGGGGTGGGGGCGTCCCGACGGGTATCTCGTCTATTTGAGCTCGGATTGTAAAACGGATATCATTTCCTCATCCGAACTCCTATTGGAGTGATTCAAAAGCCTAGACCACTTTATTTTTCAATGCTGTTTCATATAGCATATTTTTAGAACCAAACAAGCAACTGTTGGTTTGGTTCCAAGTAATTTCCTCTTGTAATGGCTTCCTTCCAATCCTTGGGGATCGTTCATGGGTTGTGGGGATCCTTAGTCATTGCCCAATTACTTGTTTTATTGACTTAGGCCTTTAGTATTGGTTTTCTCTTTAGTTCTTGGTCATTATATGTTATCAATTTAGCTCTGTTTCACTCCATCTAGTCAAGTTAGTGCTCTTCTCCTACAAAGGACACCAAACCTCATAGAATATGCATAGAAGGAGGCTAAACACAAGAAACGACCCTAACACATGCTAAAAAAGCATAAGAACTAGGCTAGTTAGGGGACTAAATGTGCGTAAATAGGAGTCACGTCAAATATCCCCAAACCAAACCTTTTCTCGTCTCGAGTAAAGAGGTGACTAAAACTATGACCTTTATTTAAACTAATCTAATAATATAGCCGATGTGAGATAATTAGCGGGTCTCACTCCGCACCTTCAACTCACAATAAGACATCTATGAGATAAGATGCCTTCTTGCAAGGCAAGGCGGGGCTTGCCAAAATGGCGATGCATCCAAACATTAAGCACATAAACATGATAAAGGATGCATCTACAAAAGAATAGCCACTTTCCTCATCTAAGTGGCGGAAATCATCTAAGAGGGAAGCAATTTAAGGGTACACACTCCATTATAGATATTATTTCTCCAAGTTACTAAGCCTAAAAGAATACAAAAAAATCACCTCCAAGTTGTGTCAAACTAGGCTACTTTCGTCCACAATTGCTAAATGCTTTTGTCAATAGTAGAATCCCTATGGTGTTAGAAATACTGTAGGATTGCGGAATTCCCCCTCTTGCCTAGACAAGAAGAAGGGTCGTCCCCTCTCCACCATGTAACAGAAATGAGATCAATGGATAAAAGGGATCAATATTGATGTAGAATTCGTAGGTTTTGAACGAACGAATTAGGGTTTGTAGAATTTTGCAGCGGAATTTTTGATTGTATTGTGAATGTAATGTGTGATTTGGAGATATTGTGTGGATATTGTGAATAAAGAACCGAAAATAAGGGATAGAGTAGCTAATCTTGTTCTAACCTCGCAAGGTTATAGCTCGATTTGCTATAACTCAGCCTCGCAAGGAAGAGTCCTAATCTAATCTCGCAAGATTGACACAAGTTTTACGAACTGTAAACTTTATTGTATTTCTGAAATATTCTGAAAAATCTGAAAAATAAGGCCACAATCGGTCCTTATTTATAGTCCTACTCGATGTCACAATCTGACTCGAGATCTAATTCCTTAACTTGTCTAAAAAGTTATCTAACTCTTTCCTAAACTAACTAGGAATAGGAATATTAAACTGAAATTAAACTAATAATAATCTAACAAGAATTAGGAAATAACAAGTTTCCTAACTCGACTAGGATAATAAATTAGTTTTCCTAATCTTATTCGAAAATAAAATAGAGTTGACTTAGGAAAACTAAAACAGACTCGACCTAGGAAATACTAGCTAATACTCCTACACGTCTTTGGAATTCGTTTAAGGCAGCCTTGGAGTTCGTGCTATTCAGCTCCGTTGTCTTTATCCTCTTCATTCCATAATGCTCCCGCATCATAATCCCCTTCTTCAAAAAACGAATCGACCCGATTCTTGGACTAACGACCTCCCGGATCAAATATGAACGTCAAAAATCTGGATGCAAAATCTTCGATAGGTAATAGCAATGATCTCGGATCATCTTTAAGCTCATCATCCTTGATGCCAACTTCAAGGTCATCTATCTTGTTTGATTTCAGACTCCTCTCGTGCCTTTGCCGCTTGAACCATCTTTTTTTGTGTCTTCCCAGCTTGTGCCTTCCACCCTCCTCCCTCGAAAACCTGAGTCGTCGTTGACATGTTGTAATTCATTACCTGAAATCAAATTAGAATTGTTTGTTTCACCCTTGGACAGATTAACATTATCAACCAGGCCCTCTTTAACCTCTGGCTCATCTTCTTTAATAGCAACATCCAAAGACTCGATCTTTTCTTCTCTAATCGGATCAGCCGTTTTCTTCCTCTTCTTCATTGACTACTTCAAATAACTTCGGATCTGGTTCAATCTTTACCTCTGCGTTCTTTATTTCATACGATTGAGCAAGTCCACGTTCAATATTGTCTAAATTCTTGGAAGCACGATCAAGCCTTTGTGCTAACTCCGTGAATAATAAGGAAAGCTTAAATTCCTCTAATTTTTCAAAGGCATGATTGATCTTCCTTCGAGACATGATTTCGTTCTTCCCTAGATTAATTTGTTAAGAAACAAATTAGAACATAGCTCTGATACCAATTTGATGTAGAATTCGTAGGTTTTGAACGAACGAATTAGGGTTTGAAGAATTTTGCAGCGGAATTGTTGATTGTATTATGAATGTAATGTGTGATTTGGAGATATTGTATGGATATTGTGAATAAAGAACCGAAGATAAGGGATAGAGTAGCTAATCTTGTTCTAACCTCGCAAGGTTATAGCTCGATTTGCTATAACTCAGCCTCGCAATGAAGAGTTCTAACCTAATCTCGCAAGATTGACACAAGTTTTACGAACTGTAAACTTTATTGTATTTCTGAAATATTCTGAAAAATCTGAAAAATAAGGCCACAATCGGTCCTTATTTATAGTCCTACTCGATGTCACAATCTGACTCGAGATCTAATTCCTTAACTTGTCTAAAACGTTATCTAACTCTTTCCTAAACTAACTAGGAATAGGAATATTAAAGTGAAATTAAACTAATAATAATCTAACAAGAATTAGGAAATAACACGTTTCCTAACTCGACTAGGATAAATTAGTTTTCCTAATCTTATTCAAAAATAAAATAGAGTTGATTTAGGAAAACTAAAACAGACTCGACCTAGGAAATACTAGCTAATACTCATACACGTCTTGGAATTCGTGTAAGGCAGCCTTGGAGTTCGTGCTATTCAGCTTCATTATCTTTGTCCTCTTCATTCCATAATGCTCCCGCATCAAATATGCTTTGAGTTTCACAATGGTAGTTCGCTTTTGTTTTTCCCCCCCAATTTCTTGTGGCATTTGTCATTGAAAGATATTTCTTGCCATTTTTGATGTTTGGCATTTGATACTTGGCAATTCTTTTCAATTTTGCATTCTTTTTGAACATTTTCAAAGTAACCCCATTTTGTAGCAAGGGTACTTTTATTGAAGCATAGGAGTCTATTTTTGCTCCTCTTTTCATTGATGCAGTTTTTGCAAACATTTGATTTCGATTTGGTACTTGTACTCAATTTGATGTTTTTGTGCCCATTCCCTTTTTGTTGACAAAATATGATGATAGAAGTGTAAGGACTGTTGCATGGATTTAAAGGTCACCTTGGAATAAACGGTAGCCAAGGAGTTATCACACCACAAGGTACTCTTGACTAGGCCTTAGTCCATGGGTAAAAAGATACTAGTATGACACGTCCTAGGGTGTCTTGAGGTTATTCTAGCAAACAAAGTCTCAAGGAGAAAAATTATCTACAAGAGACTTATATACACTTGTCAAGCTTCCCAAATAGGCATTTTCATAAAAAAATTCTAACCATGCAACTACATGTCATGATGCAACTAACATATATACAATCTTAATGCATATGCTTCTATCAACTATTATGTCATATAAACTAAATGCAAACTCTTAGCAACACATTGGTTCATACCGCATCAATCAAAATATAGCCACATTGTCATTAACATATAAAAAGGAGATTTGGAAAGATCATACCATGCGGTCTTCTATTTCCTTCATGCCTCGAATGTGCCGTAGTCGACCCAATGAGATAAGATTGGCAAACAAACAAACAAATATATACAAAATATACAATTCTACACTATAAAGGAAAGAACATGTTTTTGGAATTTTTAAATTTTCAAATTTTTATGGGTTTTGTTTTTATTAAATTAAAGAACATATTTTTGATTTTTTTGAAATTTTTAAATTTTTATGTATTTTGGAATATAAATTCTCATCCCCTACTTTATTTTGGACATTGTCCTCAATGTACATGTAGAAGTAGGAATGAAAAAGAAATACATGTTTTTGGATTTTTAAAGTTTTATGGAAAATGAAGTACAAATGCAATGATATGATATGAATGCATGCTCTAACTAAATGCAATTCTATATGACGTATATAATAAATGAATGCAATCTAAACTACACTAGATGATGCATGTGAAAGATCATGGATCCTAATTAGACTCTCTAATTAAAAGTCAAATTATCTCATAATTTGTGTTTAGGTGATCTATGTAATATGCATGCAATATTAAAGCATTTTAATAAAAAGATGGAGGAAATCGGGTTTTCTTACATTGGGTTAATGGTAAAAATGGGCACAATCAAGATCTCCTATCTTGATTGATCTTGAGCTTAAAATAAAGGATGATCCTCCTTACCAAATCTTCAAAGAGAAGATCTCCTAACAATATGCACCCAAGAACAAATACCCAATACCTTACAAATATTAACTAGATATTTGATAAGATCTACCTTTGATAATATGTAAAATAGTACTAACACACTTAGTAAATATTTTGGTTACTAACAAATCTTAGTAAATGATTTTTATTATTTTTTAGAGAGATAACCAACTTTTTCTTTCACATGCAAATTGTTCAAGTGAGTAAGTAAAAAATGAACAATTGTTGGTCTAAAAAGAGGAGGGAGGCCGGGTAGGTATAGGGGAAGAGGAGTGCTTTTTTTTGCAATTTTTATGCCTAATGTAATTGTTCATAGAATAGAACAAAAGTAATGGGGAAGAACAAAGTGGCATGAGTGCAATGATTATGTTTATAACCATCCACCTATACTCTATTTACACGGTCCAATGCCCCATTTACGGGTCCATATTGGTTCGTATATTTGTCGCACAAATACGTGTAATTTTACTTTAAACATCGTTTTATGTTTAAATGCTTCCCGATTAATTTTGTCCAAAACACTCCGTAAATATACGTGTACAGCTACACATATTATTTATGTATTAATATTAATCACATTAGTCAGTTAGTACAATTTTAGTGAATTACCAAGTAATTAACTAAAACTCGTCTCATAAAAATTATTATTCAATTATCACATAATTAAATAATAACCGCCACGCCTCGAGTTCGCAACTCGAAATCTCTCTAAAAATATCGACTAACCTTTTAGTCAATAAATAAAGGGACTAAATAAATTGTATCTCATACAATAAATTAGTTGTCAATTGGGGTTTGTTCCTTTAGGTGTGATCGAAAGGGGTCAGTTGATCACCGCCGTCACACAACAATTGATGCATGCATTTTATATAGACTTATTGTACCATATTTGCACGTATCTCTATGCATATTTAGTAGTGTTTAGCTACAAATATCCCCCGAATTCTCTACTTTGGGTTCTCTTATCTTATTTGCAGGTATAAGCCAAAGAGAAGCGGAATCAAGCTTAGAACATGTCCCTATCTAGAGTTCTACAACCGATTTTCAAGTGATTCCAATAGGAGATGAAATACTGTCTTCTTAGCTTTCCAACGCCACCATAAACACTCCGTTTGCCCAAGTAACGAAGAAATGGCGGCCGTTTGAATTTCAGTGCGCGAAGCAGGAATTGTGCGCTGGAAAGTACTCGATCGAGTACTATCTTGTTCGATCGAGTACTTAAACCTCTCGATCAAATGGTGCCATTTTGATAATGTTCGATCGAGTACCTAAAGTCCTCGATCGAGAGCTTTTTGCTAGGAGTTACTCGATTGAGGAGTTCTAAAGTCCTCGATCGAGCACTTTGTGTCTGCCGTGAGGTTTTCTCGCGTAAAACTTATTTTTAGATATTTTAAGTTGTATTTTTAGGTTTAATAGATATCTCCCCTATAAATAGGAGAGACGTGATTAGGTTTAGGCATCACTTCATATATCCTTCTTCATATATTACTTTTTCCCTTTCTTACTGTAAAACATTACTTTGGCTCTCTAATTTTCCGGATCTCATTCTCTGTAACTCTCTCTTTATCTTTTATCCTTTTTCTCTCTCTTGCTTATCTCTTTATTATGTTTATTTCTACTTTATCTTTCGCTCTCATTCGCATTATGCATAGCTAATTTCTTGAATGCTAGGATTAGGGGAGTCATGGTAGTATAGCGATGATGCGATAGTTGGTTTTGAGGTTTAATGTGAGAATTGTTTCATTAACAATATAATTATAATCGTTTAGTTGAATGCATGCAACTGAATTAGTTAATTTGGTTAAGTTCATACCTAGCTCGGAAGATTGGAATGAATAGACCTGTTATGAGCAATAGACTACATTAGTGAGGGGGGAAGCTAAGCTAGTTGTATTTTAGGGCGGATAGCGGACCGGAAGGACCTTTCCCTTACCCTTCTCACATCAGACCGACTGACCTTATCTCTAGCTAATTTGTGTAATACCATGGTAACCCGACATCCTGGCATCTCTCTCTTTATTTTCTCTCAACCCTTGCTTTTATCAGTTTAGTTTATTCAACCCAAACCCCCCATCTTGTGACCTTAGACAGATTAGAAATACGAGTAGATAGTTACTGCCTCCCTGTGGAGATCGACCCTACTTACACTAGCTCCTGTTAGTTGTTTTAGGTATTTATTTTTGGTACTAAACGACGGTATCAAATTTTGGCGCCGTTGCCGGGGAGGCAACTATTTTATTTACTTATTTCTTTTTGTCTATCTTTAACCTCAAGGGATTTATTCCTTGAGGCAGTTCTTATATTTTTCTTTAGTGTTGTTTTGATAGACCCTATAGGTCATACCTAGGCAGATCTAGGTAAAAGATCATCAAAGTAAAGGATTGAGTACCTTTGATCTTCCACATATGTTCCATCCTATGGCGCAACCGGTGGTGCACTGTGAGAGATGTGGTGCTGCTGGGCACAATGCTGTTACTTGCTTGACAGGGAACGACGAAGTCTATGCGTTTAGGCAGCATAGACAAGCTAGCCAACCCTTTGCAATTGTGCTGCCACATCCGCTTCATCAACGAGGCTATCAAAAGCCTCCATTCATTTGGCCACCGCAACAACAAGCTCTTCCTCTTGATAAACAGAAAGAAAAGGTTGCTGAATTAAAATCTTTGATTAAGGCACTTGCACTTAAACTGCAAGAAGATGATAGATTTATGGACGCCCAAATCAATGAACTTGAGTCTCAAATAGCTCAGTTAGCTGTCGAGTCGAACTTTAGGTATGCAGAGAAGGTATGCGCTACCTACACCGAAAGCGGTCTTTCCGGTGAAGGACCTGAGTTGCCTATCGACAATAATGATTTGTATGACTCGGAGTACGAAGATCTATCTTAAAACGAAGCATCATACGAAGACTTCTGCACTGTACAACAACAAATACTCGATCGAATTAGTTACAGTGTTCGATCAAGTGGATTATATGAGGATGAGTTCGATCGAACGGAATACACTACTCGATCGAACACTTTGCATGAGGTATCACTTGATCGAGAAGTTATATGTGTTCGATTGAGTAATATTCAGGAGGAAAGCTTTAGATCGAGTACCATTTTTACTCAATCGAACCCATTGGCCAGGGAGAGCATTGCTATGTCATCTGGGTTCGTTTCAGATGACGATTTGGACGAAGACAACGGTTATGGTGAATTCCCCTTTGGAAAGCTGAGCTGGACGCTCTAGAGGCTTCAATATAAGGGATAGAACCCACAAAGGAGGGGAATGAGAAGGTAGTTGAGTCAGGGAATGTTCCTAGCACGGTAGAGGTAATACATTCTTTTATCAATGATCCCGCCGTTAGGAACGACGACCTGAGGTAATTGGAGATAACTTTATGATTATTGCTATGACTAATAGTAAATTACCTCATATGACTTATGCTTTATATTTCAATACTCCACCCCTCGCAGTTGGGAAAATTAGCTAATAATGTTTCACCATATTAGTCATCGAAAATGTTAGGCTGAGATGGTACTTCAGATTGCTCTTATATGCTCCTTTTCTATTTTGGTGCTACTTATGCTCTTGTGTAGCACATGCGCAGGTTTATGATCTTATGCTAAGAGCTTTGAGTTGCTTTGATTGTGACCAACTGGAGCAACTGGATGAAGAAAACAAGGTCGAGATAGGTCCTGTCTGAAACTAGCGCTGTCCGGGAAGCAACATGTGCATAAGTTGAAACTACAACAAGCAATCAATATTATGAAAGCATATTAGATTAAGTATAGATCTACCCCCATGTTTTAATTCCTCTAATCCCCCATTAACCATAGATAGGAGACTACTCACTCATGGTCATGGTAAACATGCTAATAAGGGTGTCAATCATATTAACAAGGTTAAACATGGTGAATGAGTAAAGCAATAATTAATTAAGCAAAGGATAAAAGAGATTATACCAACTTAAGGATGATTCAAATAATAAGCAAAGAATAATAGAAGAAAACTTGATTGATTGATGAAGGGTTGTCAATTCTCCAATAATAACCCAATAGGTTTCAATTACCCAATAAGAAATCTTGAACAATAATTAATGAAAGATTAAAGTGCAGTTTTGTGGAATGATTGAGATTAATCTATTCTAATCTACTCCTAATCTAATTTAAGAAAGCTTAATCTAAAATAAGGAAGCTTAATCTCCTCTAAATACAAGAGGAGTATATATAGTAGTACATTAGGTTAACTAAGGGCTTAAATGACGATTAAGCCCCTTGAAAGAGGATTAGAGCCTTGCAAGTCCCAGGAGGAACCCCACGGATCCATGATTGAGAAAATCTCCCTGCATGAGAATGCGGGCGACCTGGAGTGGGGTCGGGCGTCCCGACGGGTATCTTGTCTATTTGAGGTCGGATTGTAAAACGAACGTCATTTCCTCATCCGGATTCCTATTGGAGTGATTCAAAAGCTTAGAACACTTGATTTTTCAACGCCGTTTCATCTAGTATATTTTCAGAGCAAAACAAGCAACTCTTGGTTTTGTTCCAAGCAATTTTCTCTTGTAATGGCTCCCTTCCAATCCTTGGGGATCCTTCATGGGTTGTGGAAATCCTTAGTCATTACCCAATTAATTATTTTATTGACTTAGGCCTTTAGTATTGGTCTTCTCTTTGGTGCTTGGTCGTTATATGTTATCAATTTAGCTCCGTTTCACTCCATCTAGTCAAGTTAGTGCTCTTATCCTAAAAAGGACACCAAACCTCATAGAATATGCATAAAAGGAGGCTAAAGACAAGAAACGACCCTAATATATACTAAAAAAGCATAGGAACTAGGCTAGTTAGGAAACTAAATGTGCGTAAATAGGAGTCACATTATCCTCAAATCCCGATTCGTCGAGTCGTCATGACCAACAACATGCAATACGACTCACATTATGCAATTAAATGACCAAAAGACTCATTTAATAAATAAATACGACAATGAAAACTGAGTAGGATAAACCTACCTCACAACAAATCCGTATAGGCAATCTGTCACACAAACTAGGCCCGTCTCGTAAAACCGTCTCACAAAACCCATTTCCTAAAATACGATAATAATACGAATACGTATAAATATACCAATCTAATACGTATATAAATACGTATAAATATACTATTCTATTTATATAAATACGACTAATTAAACCCGTCTTATACACTACCCAAAAACTGACTCAAACTCAGCCACCACTCACTACCTACTGCCGCCACCGTGGCCCCCACCAGCAGCCATGGTGGGCCACGGGCGGCGGCTACCACAACCGCAACAATAACAACAACTACACCAACATCAACAATAACAACCACACGCGACACAAATACCACCACCACAGCCGCCACCGGCCACGGCAAGCCATGCCAACCACCATCGTGGCCTCCCCTAACCACGGTGGGTCCAAGAGCAGCAATGGCGATGACATCAACCACCAACAACAGCCGCAACATCCACTACATGACCCACAAACAATGACAATAAAACAGGCCGTACAACCACTTTTGGCCTCGATTCCCGACCACCACAGCCACTCTACCCACCCACCAAGACCACCACTAGCTTCTCCTCACTTCCCTCGATACAACCCACCCAAGGTGGGTCAAAAACTCGTCTTAAGACCGTCGCACAAAACAGCTATAACAACAATTTAACCCCAATAAAAGTCATAGTCAAACCCCTTTTGGGCGGTCAACGATGGTCAAATGACGGGTCAAGGTGAGTCGGGGTCAAGGCGGGTCGACGGTATTAATTAGAAAATATAAAGGCTAATATAAGACGGTCTTACCTTACGAACTCGAGGCGGAGGGACAAAATCTCCATATCTTCCAATCTCTGTCTTTTCTCCCTTTTCTCTCTATATTTGATGGTGGATTCTATGAGATTTTGTGAGTGGATAAGGGTGGGTGGATAGGATATAAGGGGTGTATATAGGGTGGGAGTAGTATAATACATGTATCTTATCATTATTATATTATTCCGTCTCAACATAACTCGTATAAATACAATAAAATATTATTATTATATAATTATTAAATACGGAGTATTTCAGTCGTGTGGTTTTATTTTTGGGGAAGACATGGTCCTTTCGGTGACTTTGTCCGTTGACATAGTATTAATAGCTTTAGTTGCCGCCATGGCTTTGGTTAATTTCTGCAAATATAAAGATTAAAGTACTTACGATATGTTAATATTCGTACCCTACTATATTTAAAGAACAAGTAATAATTAACGCCTGCATATAGTACCTCGGAGATGAAAAAATTGATCAGGGTGTCAGGCCATTGCACATAAGAACTTAGGGCTTCTTTCAAATAAGTCACCTCCTCATTAAGAAATGGTACTTTTACTTCCTCATACTCATCTTTATATAATTGAGACACTTTCACTTTCCTGCATTTGTCACGAAGGGGTATACCATGAACCTTAACTTATTGAAGCAGGTGGTAAGGGAACACGTATCCTCTGGCAACAATAACTTTCTGTTTCTCCTCTGTAAATAGAACAGATGATAAGCCACCTTGCAATCTCCCTTCACGACAGCTTTAATCAATTAGTACACATACATGCATGCACTACCTTTAATAAATTTCATAAGTAAAAAACGTGTATGATATGAATAATTATAAACTAGTAGCTATTACCTTTTTCGGTGTGGAGAAGAACGTCTGATCATCAACTACCTCCACCTCATCATGTGTCACGGCCTTCCTGGCTTCCTCTTCAACTGCTTGATATCGATCCTCGGCTCCCACCTCAGTCTCCTTTGCCATTTCCTTCTCCCTTGCCATGTCCTCCTCGACTTCCTTCTGTACATTAACACTTGTCCATATAACACGTACTGATTTTCCAAATCATATAACACATTGTATATAAGACATAAATATTATTACCTCTTTCTCCTCCTCCTCCTCCTCCTCCTCCTCCTCCTCCTCCTCCTCCTCCTCCTCCTCCTCTGCTTTCTTTATGACTTCTTAAACCATATCCAACTCTTCTTCTGATGGCTTTTCCCCGGTTTCCACCATTCTCATTATCAACCTAGCCATTTTCTGTAGCTGTGTAGTAGAAATTAATTTTAGCATATATAGTTATAAATTATGTTGAATAAAATACAATACTTATATGATTACCTTCTTGGACTCATCACCACTCATCATCCTTCGAGGAGTTTTCCCAAAATACTTAGTGATACCAACATGCGTCGATACCCCCTTCACACGACCTGGATTCCCTGCTTTGCCGATTGCGCTAGAAAGAATGTCATCACGTCCTTGAGGCTTCCATTTTCCTTTCTCTACCTCATTCTCACAGATCCTCTACATACACAAAAAACCATTAAGCAACTAAATTTTATTTAAACTCACAATTATATAACTCTGGCCACCAGTGGCAGGAGTGACATATTAAGTCAAACTTATAGTTTTCTCTTTGATGTCCTTATCATATTCAATTTCCGTCTTTCCATTCTTAGGAGTGTGACCTTCCACCCAAGCGTCGTGACAATTCAATTCTCAAAGCTCTGCCTTCAATTCATGCATCACATTGCTATCCTCCCAAAATATGTATGATTACTATGAACATATATAACATCTGATTAAAACACCTAATACTATATGAATTATGTACTTATAAGTTTCATCTTAATTAATCTATAACCACCTCGGGAGCCGTAAAAGACGGTCTTTTTCTTTGAAATGTTCGCCTTATTCTTCTCACTCATAGCCTTCATCAAATAAATTGTATCGAGCAACATAAGCATGACCAAACACTAAACTAAGCATACTTCTTTACTTATTAACTTACCTTAAACTTGTCAAACTGCCTATAAGCGATATAGCTATCCCAATGGTCCTGACTGACGTACGGATACTTCTTTGTTGTTGGTTTCTTGTTCATCTCCTCGGTTTCCTTGTTGAACAAGTGATTCTTAGCAATTTTTGACTTCCAAGATCTGAGGGCTTCCCCTGTCTTTTTTTTAAGGTACTTGTCATACTTTTCGGGGACAACGTAAGCTAACTGCATATATGATATAGTATATTTGGGTTGTTTAGGCTAATACACATATCAAGTAGTAACTTAATTTCAGTTAAAAGCATTTATTATTGTATATACATACCTTTATTCTGCTTATTAGCATGGTGTTCTGTATTTTACTCAATTCACTGATACGCAGCATATCGAGAGGCACATACTGTCTTACACAACAACCAATCTAACTCGCAAAATATCCGGCATTCTCACCATATAGCAGCCTCGTATGTTTATCCCATTGTAAAGGATAAGGTATCTTTGAATTTATTGCTTCTAGGGAAACCCTGTAGCGCATTCGACCTGCAGTGTGTTGCAAATTATTCTCATCACCTGAGTCGTTGCCTGATGCATTTCTATCGTTGCTTTTCAACTTTTCGACAATATTTAAAGCAGAAATTAAATAAACAAAAATAAATAATAACAATGTATATTTATAATAACAAACAAATCTCTAAAGAAGAGGATTTATTACTTCTTTAAAGAGGAGAATCCGGGTTTATCTGGCGGCAGCAATGGTGATGACGATGATGACGGCGACGGCGATGGAGTACGCTGGTGGTTGAGGGGAAGCTCAGTATTTGCGGATATTATGTGGGGGAGGGGAAGCTCAGAGTATATATGTGTGAATAATACAACACTTGCAAGACCTTGTTTAATGAAAAGTAATAAACACAGTATTAGAAAAACTGTTGTATTTTGTTTCCAAACAAACAACGGTTTTGTTTGAAACCGTAATTGATTAGTATTATCTACAACGGCTTAGAAATAACCGTTGTCTTAAAGCTTTTCATTTTGTTTGATTTTACCGCCAAGAAATAAAGCATCATTTTTATATAGATAACAACAGCCTAAACCGTTTTAACTGTATACATCCAGAACAACGGTTTAGGTATAACCATTGTAATTTATATTTCATTTTGTACGTTTTTTCCCGGCAAAAAAAAAATTCTTATTTTACACTTATGTTGAGATATGTATTTTACACCTTTGACTTGAACAATAATGGTACGATTTTTCCCAACCCGCTGCAACAGCAGAAAAAGTTTACAATAGCAGTTTGATATATAACTGCAAGACAATAATTACACGATCACATAAAATATCTTGTTTCGATTGCTGATATTTTCACGGCTGCCGGGAACGTTTTAAGGATTTGCTAGTCTCTTCATTAACCCAAATACCTTCATCATGATCATCTCTTGTATATATGTTTGGAATGTTAACATTTTCAGCATCATTACCAAATTGCAATATAACACTGTGATCAACTCCTTCAAATTCGACGCCTTCATCATCTGGAATTCAGCGATGGCAAGATAGAACAAATTACCACTTCTTATCCATTGGATCGCTAACATAAAACACTTGTTTTGCTTGTGACGCTAATATAAAAGGATCGTCCTTGTTTCCAACCTTGTTAAAATTTACTAATGTGAATCCTAAATCATCCTTTCTAACACCATTGTTGTTGTCAACTCACTTGCATCGAAATAGAGATATCTCAAAAACCATGTAGTCTAAAACCAATATCTCTTGAATAACTCCATAATATTGAATTGTACCCAAAATAAGATTTTTATCCTTTGAACTAGGAAAGTATATTGCCTCAGAATCTATGCAAACTCCACTGTTTTGCATTGTGCTCGCCTCATCTTGAATGCGGGTGCAGAAAGTGTACCCATTGATCACATACCCGCTATAAAAAGTTGCACGAGCATCATGACCGAAAGCGAGATGTTGTAGCTTGGGTGAGCAATCATCAATTGGGTTGTCATCATCGAAAATAGTATCCTTAAACCAGTCACTAAATTGCTTGTTATGCTCATTCTCATACCACCTTTCGTTCTTATGAGGGTGTTTTAACCTAAGGTAACGCTGGTGTTCCATACTTTAAGGCTGGACATAATAATCGCTAAAAAGAACGTATGTATGAGCTGTATGTCGAATGTCATGATACATATCCTTAGAAACAAGACCCCTTACACCTTTTCCATTCATCCAGTCACTATGACGATTCGTAGGAACTCCAATTAACTCATTCAAGGAGAGGTACGCATAACAATACGAAAGAGCTTCATCGATAATTGCTCGCTCAGCAATACACCCCTCTAGACGATACCTATTAGATGTGTAATCCTTGTAAACTTTAATCAATCATTCGAATGGGTACTGATATCTCAAATACACTGGTCCGAGAAACAAAACCTCCCGGACTAGGTGGACAGTCAAATGATTCATGATAGTGAAAAATGAGGGAGGAAAATACATTTCAAACTGACAAAGACTGGTGACGAGGATGTCCTGCAAAGATTCCACTTCATCGGGATTAATGACTTTACTGTTGATTGATTTGAAGAAATAGCAAAATCTAATTATAGCATGTCCAACCTTTGGAGGTAGAATGAAACGAATGGCCACAGCTAGTAGTTGTTACATCAATGTATGACAGTCATGTGACTTTCAGCCAGTAAGTTTTAGGTCCTGCAATGAAACAAGGCTTCTAATATTAGACGAATAGCCCTCTGGCACCTTAATACCATGCAAGCATTCGCAAGACTCTTTTTTCTCCTTTTTTTTAAAAGAGTATGAGCTGTAGGCGGCAAAAAATGTCCGATTTCCTTTTGTTTTAGCTGCCAGCTCGGGCCTAATACCCATCTCAATCATATCATCCCTAGCTGCCTTGTTGTCTTTTATCCTACCTGGAACATTCAGCAGAGTATTGATTATATTATCACAAACGTTCTTTTCAATGTGCATAAAATCTAGGCATGTCTAACCGGGAGGTCACGCCAGTACGGAAGTTTGGTAGAAAAATATTTTTTTTTTATAACCACAAGTAGACAATTTATGTCCCTTCTTCCCGTACGTTATCTCAATATCTTTCACTTTCTCATACACTTCATGACCATTAAAAATCTGAGAACTCCCACGCTGCTCAGGACACCCATTAAACGCCTTGTAAAGCATACGATAATGATGATCGGGGCATAACCAACGACAATTTTCCTTGTACATGCTTGTGAGAATGGTTTAAATATTCCTATTCAACATCCCCCCCCCCCCACAATGGCAAAACCTTTTTCCCATGTACAGTATGTCCAGAAGGTCGCCGCATACCAGAAAGTCAGTTATTGTACATAATAACATAGCTCTCAGATTGAAATTTTCCTTCTTATAACCATCAAACACCGATATCCCTCTTTCCCATAGAAACATCAGATCATCTAGAAGTGGTTCCATACACATCTATGTCATTTCCAGGTTGTCGAGGCCCAGATATCAACAAAGACAACATCAGATACTTCTGTTTCATGCAAACCCATGGGGCCAAATTATAGATGGCCAACACCACTGGCCAAGTACTGTGTTAGGTACTCATATTTCCATGAGGGTTCATTTCATCTGTGGAGAGCGCTAGACGCAAGTTCCTTACTTCTTTAGCGAAGTCCGGATATTTAGCGTCAAACTCTTTCCATTGTTGACCATCCGCTGGGTGTCTTAGCTTTTCATCTTCAATCCTTCCACTACCGTTGTCATTATATTATTAATACTCCTTATCTTTTAATTTCCATTTATTATTAGAGTTGTTTATAAACTTTGTTTATAAACTCATTACTAAAGTATGAAAATGTTTATTTGATTGTTTAATTTTTGATTGAATATTTATATGTTATTATAATTAATGTAACCTAAATCATTATTATTGTTTCATTCACTTGTCTGTTCGAAAGTTATTTAAAATCTATGTTAATAAGCTTTTTCATGTAATTAAGAGGAGAACTATATATTAAAACGAGTATATCATACAATGGCAAAAACAAAAAAAAACAGTACAACAAGGAAAAAAAGGAAACACAATAAAAAATAAAAAAAACCCCACAAAAACAAACAGCTTGCTAATTAAAGTAATTAAACACCATAACAGGAGTTTGACTAGGGGGTGGGTAATCAGGATAAACTTGATTATAAATCAAGCTTACTACATCGGCATCAAGACGGTGATCAAAATGAGGCACTTCTTCGTCTTCCCATGATTTCGGTTCAGTAATAATACTATACGGAAAAAACCTTTTCAGCAGATGAATGTCCTCAGCAGTGGCAACCCATAAGTAAGGCTCATTGTGTACATAACGATCCTTAGGTGTCGACATAAAAGTCACATTTGCCTCTTTGATGGTCACTTGATGCATACCTTGCAGCGAGTTGTTTTTCTTGGCAAAAATCATCAAGACCATCCCCTTGAAACTCGATCAGAGCATATCGAAGAAACCCACAACTCGAAATCCAAACCGGGTGGATTTCCTTAACATTTGAAAACTCATTCTGAATAAGGATATCTCTCAACGGGGTAAGGCTTATAGAAGCTGGCTTCCCAGCAGCATCGCGTGTGACTGGGAGATTGTGAATTACGCACGTAATCGGATTGATATAGCGTGTTACCGATTGCTAAAGAGGTGGGACTGCGGATGGTAAAGACGACGACATTTTAATTATGATATGTATGTATATGTATATTATTTAAAAAGTGAAGTAGATAGGTTAGTATAATAAAGTGATTCTTATTATTACTGCAAATGTGATGCTATTTATAGTATAATGCTATAATTAATTAGATGAATTTCATCCATACGTTACATTCAAACTTATATTAATTGTGCATGCATGCATGAGGTGAATAATGGTCAAACAACCAATAATAATAGGGCATGCATTGGTAAAATCACAAACTTTTCAGTTTTCGCAGTGGATCTGTGTTTACAACGGTTTTAAGAAAAACGGTTGTTTATTGGTGTAATATGATAACGGCTTTAAAATAACAGTTGTTGATATATGTAATATAATAACGGCTTCACAAAGAACCGTTATCACTTTGTGTTATACATATGGTCAAACAATCAATACTGCAACTTTGAATCAGAAAAAGTAAAAATTACAGGGCATGCATTAGTCAAATCACAAACACTGAAAAATCACAAATAATTAAATTGATAATATGATGACATTGTTTTATAATTTAGTTTAAAACAGGTTTTGTCCAGCCGTTGTGTTTTTACTTATTGGAAAATGGTTTTTTGGATAACCGTTGTTAGATTATATGTTTAACACGGTAAAGTGAACCGATTCTTATTTAACTTGTACCGTTTCCACTTTCCAATTCTTAACTTGTTAAGTTTCTTCTTCTTCTTCTTCTTCTTCTTCTTCTTCTTCTTCTTCTTCTTCTTGTTCTTCTTCTTATTGTTGTTATTGTTATTGTTATTGTTGTTATTATTATTATTATTATTATTATTATTATTATTATTATTATTATTATTATTATTATTATTATTATTATTATTATTATTATTATTATTATTATTATTACTACTATTACTATTACTATTACTACTACAATTACTAGTACTATTACTACTATTACTATTACTATTACTATTACTATTACTATTATTATTACTATTACTATTACTATTAGGGTTTTTTGATAACTTATACCTTGAATAACTTGCTTTTTCAAATCTTATACCTACGATAACTTTCTTTAAAATCTTATACCTAAAATAACATTTTCTTCCAAACTTAATACCAAATCTTTAAAAAATGCCTTAAATTGACGATTTTGCCCTTACTAATTTGATGGTTTTTAGTGGTTTTAATTTTGGATGTGTGGGTTAATAGGTGGGAAAAGAATAATGGTGTTTAATTAAGAAGGAGAAGATTGTCAATTCAGAGCTTTTTTCGATATTTGGTATCAAGTTTGGAAGAAAATTTTATTTTAGGTATAAGATTTTAAGGAAAGTTATCTTAGGTATAAGATTTGAAAAATTGAGTTATTCAAGGTATAAGTTATAAAAATACCTTACTATTATTATTATTATACCTGTTTCAATTATGATTATCTTATTATACCGTTTCCAATACAACCCAAACTCATACATACACTAATTAATCCCTAACTCATCCTAATTAACCACTAATTTAATATATATACATTTCCACTCATTTACTTTCTCTCTCATCTCACACAATTTCAACTTTCTCATCTCTCTAAAACCCAAATATCTCAAAAGCACATAAATCAAAACCCTTTTCTCTATTCCTCCCATCACCCACAACACAATCCACCAACATCAACATCGACCACCACCAAAAACACTCCCCTCTTCGTCGATGACTAGCCACCACCGGCCTCCACACTGACGTCAGGCCTTCCCACACCTCCTCACCACTACAACACCACGATTCGGCCACCAGCCACCTCACCTCCATCCTCTTTTTCGACCACCACTACACGAGATCTGCCACCCACAACTACAACCATCACCTCCGCCACACGTCACAACCAAACACCTCACCACCACCACCCAACACCTCATAACCTGACCCGACGACCACCTTCTCTCAGATATGCCGCCTTACTCCACCACCGTCACTCCCGTCACCCACCGCCGCCCTTCTCTCCTTTTCCTCTGCTGTTTCTCTCCTCCTCTCCCCCGCGGCAGCATATCTTGTTTCTCTTTTTTTTCTCCAGATCTGGAGTTTATGGGGTAGTGGTGGTTGGTGGCTGTGGACGAAGATATTTTAGTTTTTTTTTTCCGACTTTTGTTTGGTGTTTATTTGTGGTTGGTTGATCTGTTTTTTTTTCTTTTAAATTTCGATTTACTCTTCTTTTTTTTTTTTTTTTAAGTTCTTGGTGGTCGTTGTTGTTTGTGGTGGTTGGAGTGGAGGGAGGTCAGGGCTAGTGAAGTCTCGGGTTAGAGAAGGCCAAGGTTATGGTTAGTCGTGGGTGTGGGTGTGTGGGTGTTTAAATGTAGATCTAGTATTTTAATTTTTTTTTGAGATCTCTTTTTTTTGAAGGATTTTGAGATCTTTAATTGTTAAAAAAATGTGTGATGTTTTACATAGGTTTTTTTTTTTCATATTTAGTATTTCTAATATCGTATTATTTTATATTTTTTAAAAGCTCGCCTTTTTTATATTCGTTTTTTGGATCTAGTTATGAAAAAAGAAATTGTGACTTTTGTTTTAATAGTTCATTTACTTTTTAAATTTTAGATCTAGATTTTTGAAAAGAAATTGTGATTTTTGTTTTGAAAAAGTTAGATCTAGTTTTGAAAAGGTAAAGCTAATTTTGTTTTTCTAGATTTTGTCTTTATTTGGTGATTTTTATCTTCTAGTAAAGTTAAGATTACACTTATCTTTATCTTTATTAAAGTTACACTTTTCTCTATTAAAGTTACACTTATTAAAATTACAGTTTTCTCTATTAAAATTACATTTTTCTCTATTAAATTTACACTTTACACTTTTCTCCATTAAAATTACACTTTTTACTATTAAAGTTACACTTTTGTCTATTAAAGTTACATTTTTTCTGTTAAAGTTACATTTTTATCTATGATTAAAGTTATACTTTTCTCCATTAATATTACACTTTTATTTATTAAAGTTACACTTTTTTCTGTTAAAGTTACATTTTTTCTGTTAAAGTTACATTTTTCTCTATTATTAAAGTTACATTTTTCTCCATTAAAATTACACTTTTATCTATTAAAATTACACTTATCTCCATTAAAGTTACACTTATCTCTATTAAGGGTTGCCTTCTGAATGACTAAAGTTATACGCTCAATGGACTAAAGTTACACTCTCAATAGACTAAAATTACACTCTCAAAGAATTAAAGTTACATTCTCAATGCACTAAAGTTACACTTTTAATATGGACTAGAGACACACTCTCAATGGACTAAAATTACAATTTAATGGACTAAAATTACACTTTAATGGACTAAAGTTACACTTTTAAAAGACTAAAGTTACACTTATAACTCACTCAATTTACAATGAGTTGTGTTAACATTTGAAAATTCAAAATAATATTTCTCAAAATTTGTCGTAAACTTGCTTCAAAATTTGAAATTTCAAAATAATATCCGTCAAAACCGCTTTTTTTTGTTAAAGTTACACCTTTTTTTTGTTAAAGTTACACTTTTAAAACAGCAAAAGTGTCATAAAATTTCTATAAACTTTCTCTCAAAAAAAAAATTGTATAAACTTGAAAGTATAAGAAGACAAAAGATAATGTTAATTGTGTAGAATAATCAATTAGTGAATGTATAATCAAAGCTAGAGAGAGAAGTGAAATTAATTAGTGTTAAGTGTGTTTCTTGCTTTCAATCTCAACCATCCATAGTGGAAGATCTAAGGGATGTAGTGAGGACTTAGAGACTCAAATATTTAGGTGGACTTATAAGAACTTGACTCTCTCTCTCTCTCTCTCTCTCTCTCTCTCTCTATATATATATATATATATATATATATATATATATATATATATATATATATATAGATTTAGGATCCTATGAGAACTCTCCTCCCATGAGAACCGTGAGAACCTCAAGTTCAGAACGCTTGTAATAAATGTTCGAAAATTTTGCACCAGAGGTTCAAAAACTTTGTACCAAATGTTCATTAGCTGCCGGTCACCAGATTCTAGATTACTAACTGACTTCACAATCATAGTTCATCAACATTTCATCAATCAAAAAAAAAATTTACCCAAAAATCATAATAGCAATAAATCACAATTTTTTAGAACTCACATGTTATATCACGTTTCTCCTCAAACAAAAATTATCAAGCACTTACCCCTGTAATCTCCCTATTTTATCCCCTTTTAGTCATAATAATGAAGTAATCAACCTATCAACCCAGTTAAAGTTTTAAATCAACGGATACAGTTCATTGCTTTTCTTTCCCTTTATTCACCAAAGCAAATATTAAAACAAAAAAAAAACAAAAGAGAAAAACAATAGTTAATTTTAGTTTGTCACTTTAACACTAGTAGCAGTAAAAATGGATGCCCAAATGAGAGGTGATCAATTCAACAACAACAACAACACTGCCAAGTGCCGCAACAACAACCATAACCGCCGACGTAGCGGCTGAATCTGGCAGCACAACAAGTGAATTTGCAATCGATGAAACTTCGAAAAGAGAGTTTTCAAAAGCTTATCACTCGAATGATTGATGATATTGTGTTTCTCTCTAGTTCTAATGCGCTTCCGAGTTCGAGCAAAGAGTCTATTTTTATTTCTTTTGTATCTTTTGAGTTTGATTGTGAATTGCGTTTGCTTGATTTGATTTTTTGTATGTGGGACGTGTAATAGTGGCTCCTAGTATGTTTGATTTTGTAAGAAATTGGAGATTTTAGGTTATTGCAACGTAATTTGGATATTTTAGAGGGAATGAGATTTTTGTTTTTGTTGATTTTGTGATAAGTGAAATGTTGATGAATTATGATTGTGAAGTTAGCCAGGCGGTCAAATTGTGTACCCCACTAAAAACCTCTGAACATTTTGTACAAATATTCTGAACCTAGGGTATAAAGTTTTGAACCTTTAGTACATAGGTTCTGAACCCGAGGTTCTCATGGTTCTCATGGGAAAATGGTTCTCATAGGATCTCAACCCTATATATATATATATATATATATATATATATATATATATATATATATAGAGAGAGAGAGAGAGAGAGAGAGAGAGAGAGGAGTTCTAATGAGTCCTCCTCTTCAATTGAGTCCATAAGTCCCTCTACGAGCCATTGGATGGACTCAATGGATGGTTGAGATGAATTTGATTAAAGGCTATTAAAAAGAAAAGGTTTAAAATATGGATGGTTGGATTGAGATGGGTGGTTGAGATTGAAAATTACCACTAATCAAATTTCTATACACTAATTAATTTTTCTTTCTCTCTCTAGCCCCTAATTAATCAGTTTTGAGTTTCAGATTTCAGAAGTGTAAATGTAATGTTGTATGAGTTTTACAAGTGTAAATGTAATGTTTTACGAGTGTAAATGTAACATTTTAAGAGTGTAAATTTGATTTTTTGTGACGGAAATTTTGAATTTATAAAATTTTAACATTTTACAAGTGTAAATGTGATGTTTTACGAGTGTAAATGTAACATTTTAAGAGTGTAAATTTGATTTTTTGTGACGGAAATTTTGCATTTATATGATTTTAACATTTTACAAGTGTAAATGTGATGTTTTACGAGTGTAAATGTAACATTTTAAGAGTGTAAATTTGATTTTTTTGTGACAGAAATTTTGAATTTATATAATTTTAACATTTTGCAA